>NW_026129916.1:0-31121 GCF_022985175.1 Labeo rohita | reverse complement strand
AACAGATATTAGCACGTAATGCTAATCTTCTCTACCTGAAATAGAGGATAACTGATATTAGCATGTAATGCTGATCTTCTCTACCTGAAATAGAGGATAACTGATATTAGCACGTAATGCTAATCTTCTCTACCTGAAATAGAGGATAACTGATATTAGCAGGTAATGCTAATCTTCTCTACCTGAAATAGAGGATAACTGATATTAGCACGTAATGCTAATCTTCTCTACCTGAATAGAGGATAACTTGTCTGTTAAACAAACCCTGCAGCTGTTTGTTAACACTTCTCTGGCGGCGCAGAGGATAACCACATGTACTGGCTTCTAATGGTTCTTTTGGATAGAGTTATACTCACCAACCCTTGGTACAGAAAGATTCAGTCTGGAACGAAGTCAGATCTTTGTTGAGCTTGTTGAGCTTCAGTCTGGATTCAGGTGAGGAGCTCTATCCGGGTCACGGCACCAAAACTGTTGTGAATTTTTTCTTAGAGACCAGGAGACGTTTTTGGATATCTTGAAGCAGAAGTTTCTCTTTATTCAGATACTCGCTGCTCTGCACTGCAGTCTTCAAAAAGTCGTCTGACAATATCTCAGCACAGCAGAGTATATAGGTTTGAAGGAGGCGGAGTACATAGAGGTGGAATCAATCTAAACAAAGCATGCAAATGTGGTACAGGAAATCAGCCCAGTAAAAGATTTTTCCCAGCCTTGATCTATTTAGCATACAAGTGTCATTCAAATGCATAGGTGCTAAACAAAAGGCACAGTTGTACCTTGAGCTTAGACTTCACACTTAACTTGGGAAACCTGCCAGATGATCAGGAAATGTATAAAGACAAAAGGTTACTGTCTCAGGGCTTGGGCTGTCTGCTAAATCACAATATACATAACCTTTTAGAAATTTGTAATCCAACACATATCATATCTACTTTTGATTTATCCATCGATCAGATTGCGCATTTTACGTGACATCTTCGTTATACTGTATAACGTATTGAACTCGTGTTCCTTGCTCGTGTACAGGAGGTTTCCGGTCTCGTTTTGCAGAGTGGTGTGCGTTTATAGCTCCCTGGAGTTTTGTTTTTCTGAAGAAATCTCTATTTTACTATTACTTTCTGTTGCTTAAAGTGACGAAATATAGCTTTTTCCCACCAGACTTCTGATATCATCCATCAAATTAATCAGATCGTTCGCTTTTATTCTATAACCGTGAGTGCAACGCCGTGTTGTGTGTTAGCATTCCGTTTGCCGGTTAGCCTGCCATTTGCATTCCCACTCACGTCTCTGTTCACGTCTACTACCACTTTCCTTTTTTCCCTCGCTCTCATTGATCGCTCATTTTTATTCCACAACTGCAAGTGCAGCATGCCTGCAGTGTGTTAGCCGGTTAGCTTGCCATTCATTTTTACTTTTTCTATCTGCCTCTACAGCCGTTGTTGCTTTCTCCCCCTGCTTTTTTTCTTCACAAGTTCATCAAACAACAGTGGTGAGTTGAAATCGTTCTACAACTACGGTGAGTAATAGCTTCCTCTCGTTTCCTGGTAACCTGCAGCACCTGTCATATGCATAGTTTATCAATCTCTGTCGGCAGTGAGGGATTCACATGTGATAAATGCAGGGAAATAGTTAGGCTGACAAAGGAGATTTCAGAACTAGACACACGCATCCAAACTTTAATCGAGGATAGTAAGAATGTGAGGGCCTCAGATACGGCTTTGGATGCGACTAGCTCAGGAAGTCCCGTACATTGTTCGGTTCCGGTAACTTCGCCTTTGCAGCAGGGCAACTGGGTGACTGTGAGACGGTAAAGTCGCGGGTCAAAACACCGCTCTTCCATTCGGATCAGAACATCAAACAGGTTCTCCCCACTCAGTGACGCACCCACTGAGAAACCTGATGAAAGTGCTCTAGTTATTGGCGATTCTATTGTACGGAACGTGAAAATAGAGACACCAGCCAACATAGTCCAATGTTTACCGGGAGCCAGAACGCCTGACATCTTGGCAAATTTAAAAGTGCTGGCTAATGCTAAACGTAAATGCAGTAAGATCGTTATTTACGTCGGCACAAATGATGTTCGACTTCGCCAGTCGCAGATCACTAAAAATAATGTTAAAGAGGTGTGTGAACTTGCAAGTACGATGTCAGACACTGTAATTTGCTCTGGCCCCCTCCCTGCGTATCGTGGTGACGAGATACATAGCAGACTGTCGTCACTAAATGGCTGGATGTCTAAGTGGTGCCCGCAGAATAATATAGGTTTCATAGACAATTGGACAAGTTTTTGGGGCAGACCTGACCTGTTGAAAAGAGATGGTCTTCATCCCTCCAGGGGTGGTGCCGCTCTTCTCTCTAGTAATATAGCATATAGTCTTAGAGTTTGCACTTGACTAACTGGGGCCCAGATCAGGAAGCAGACAGACTGGCTAATCGGACCGCCTGCTAGCCGCCTCACGTCACCAAAATCAGTTAATTCTCAGCACATAGAGACCCTTTCACCTAGATATCATGGTATAGAGACTGTGTCTGTTTCCCGAGCTAGACAATACAAAAGACGTCCAAACCAATTTAAGAGTAACAATTTAACCAACGTTCAACAAATAAAAAATGTACATAATACAGAGAAACGAATGATAAAACTTGGCCTTTTGAATATCAGGTCCCTCTCTACAAAAGCGCTTTTTGTAAATGATATGATCATTGATCATAACCTAGATGTGCTATGTTTGACAGAAACCTGGCTAAAACCAGATGATTACATTATCTTAAACAAGTCTACCCCTCATGATTACTGTTATAAACATGAGCCACATCTAAATAGTAAAGGGGGAGGTGTTTCTACAATTTATAGCAATATTTTCAGTGTTTCTCAGAGAGCGGGCTTCAAGTATAACTCGTTTGAAGTAATGGTGCTTCATGTAACATTATCCAGAGAAACAAGTGTTAATGATAAATCCCCCATGACGTTTGTACTTGCTACTGTATACAGGCCACCAGGGCACCATACAGATTTTCTTAAAGAATTCGCTGATTTTATATCTGAGCTGGTGTTGGCTACAGATAAGGTCTTAATAGTAGGTGACTTTAACATCCATGTCGATAATGAAATCGATGCACTGGGAGCAGCATTTACAGACATTTTAAATTCTATTGGAGTTAGACAACACGTGTCAGGTCCCACTCATTGTCGAAATCATACTCTAGACTTAATACTGTCACATGGAATTGATGTCAATGCCGTTGAGATTCTGCAGCAAAGTGATGATATCTCTGATCATTATCTAGTCTTGTGTATACTCCAGATAAATAAAACTGTAAATTCAACTCCTTATTACAAGTATGGTAGAACCATCACTTTTACTACAAAAGATTGCTTTCTAAGTAATCTTCCTGACTTATCTAAATTCCTCAGCATGTCCAATAGCTCAGAAAAACTTGATGATGTAACAGAAACTATTGACTCTTTTCCAGGACTCTAGATACGGTCGCTCCTCTGCGCCTAAGAAAGATTAAGGAAAACAGTCCGACCCCGTGGTATAACGAGCACACTCGCGCCCTAAAGAGAGCAGCCTGGAAAATGGAGCGCAGCTGGAAGAAAACAAAATTAGAAGTTTTTACGTACTGCTTGGCGTGATTGTACCCTATCGTATAGAAAAGCGTTAAAATCGGCAAGATCTGATTACTTTTCGACTCTTTTAGAAGATAACAAACATAACCCTAGGTATTTATTCAATACAGTGGCTAAGTTAACAAAAAATAAAGAACCAACAGGCACTGACTATGCCCATCAGCATAGCAGTAATGACTTTATGAACTACTTTACTTCCAAAATCGATACTATTACAGAGTCAAAATTGTCACCATGCAGCCGTCAATTACAGTATCGCATCAGATAGTGTCCTATAGATCTCCTGGGGAACAATTCCACTCATTCTCTACTATAGGTCAGGATGAATTGTATAAACTTGTTAAAGCATCTAAACCAACAACTTGTATGCTAGACCCTATTCCATCTAGGCTACTAAAAGACTTGCTTCCAGATCTCATAGATCCTCTGCTAAATATTATTAATTCATCACTGTCATTAGGATATGTCCCCAAAACCTTCAAACTGGCTGCTATTAAGCCTCTCATTAAAAAAACACAACTTGACCCCAACTAATTAATTAACCCTTTGAGCGGTACGGTCCCACATATGGGATTCTATTTTCTGTGCCCCTGGGAGTACGGTCCCACATATGGGATTTCGAACGTTCGGTGACGTCACGCAACTGCCAAATTCAAACTGTGTTTTCGCGCGTTGGCTGGCGCTGAGCCACAGAGAGACGCTTGCTGCGCTTGTCATATAATCACAATTGAGCAGTGTTTTCACCAACTTAACGTTTTTTTTAGGATTCAGGAATTTAAATACACATAAGTACTAGTAAAACAATACATTTAGAGTTTGTAAAATACACACGGATGTCTATGGAAGCAGCAATAACAATCCATTCAAGTATAATTTGCTGACGTGTTTGATTTATATCAGATACACATAGTGTAAGTAATGATATAATTCACTCCATTCCTTTCCCACTTCACCAGCTACTTACTTGCATGTATTTCGGGAGAAACTGGTGAATTTACGTGCTGTAAATCCGGCTGACAGGACTCTGAACGGCAGCGCGACAAATATGGCGGCGCCCATCTCACATTATAGATCACGATCCAGATCATTTATAAAGGTTTTAAAAAGGCAAAATACACTCACTTACACGTATTCGTGAATCGGAATATCATATAGTTGAAGACATGGTAAGCAAGTGTTTGAATATTTTGAATAAAAAAGGAAAAACGAAATAAAAGCGACACGTCTGTCATACAGCGCTATAGTGGCTGCGGTGTCAATCATGACCCGTCGCCATGGAAACAATAAAGTGAACGTTCTAAAATAACGGTCGCCTAAAAAAATCTCACTCTGGGGGGTCCGACAGAATATTTTAAACTCACCAGTGAAAGGGTTAATTACAGACCTATCTCGAATCTCCCATTTCTGTCAAATATATTAGAAAAGGTTGTATCCTCACAATTATCTTCCTTCCTACAGAAAAATGATATCTGTGAGGATTTCCAGGTTTTAGACCGTACCATAGTACTGAGACTGCTCTTATTAGAGTTACAAATGATCTGCTCTTATCATCCAATCGTGGTTGTATCTCTCTGTTAGTGCTACTGGATCTTAGTGCTGCGTTCGATACGGTTGACCATGACATTCTCTTGAACAGACTTGAAAATTATGTTGGCATTAGGGGTACTGCATTGGCATGGTTCAAATCGTACTTATCTGACTGCTATCAATTCGTGGCAGTAAATGAAGAGGTATCATATCGATCACAGGTGCAGTATGGAGTACCGCAAGGCTCAGTGCTAGGGCCATTACTTTTTACGCTTTACATGTTACCCTTGGGTGATATCATCAGGAAATATGGTGTTCATAAGCTTTCACTGTTATGCTGATGATACTCAGCTCTATATTTCTTTGCGGCCCGGCGAAACATACCAATTTGATAAACTAACGGATTGTGTAGTTGAGTTAAAAAATTGGATGACAAGTAATTTCTTACTGCTAAATTCTGAAAAAACAGAGGTGTTAATTATTGGACCTAAAACCTCAGCGTGTAATAACCTAAAACACTGTCTAATACTTGATGGCTGCTCTGTCAATTCTTTGTCATCAGTTAGGAACCTAGGTGTGCTATTTGATGGCAATCTTTCCTTTAAAAACCACATCTCTAGTATTTGCAAAACTGCATTTTTCCATCTGAAAAATATATTTAAATTACGACCTATGCTCTCAATGTCAAATGCTGAAACATTAATTCGTGCGTTTATGACCTCAAGATTAGATAATTGTAATGCTTTATTGGGTGGTTGTTCTGCTCGCTTAATAAACAAACTCCAGCTGGTCCAAAATGCAGCAGCTAGAGTTCTTACTAGAACCAAAAAGTATGATCATATTAGCCCGGTTCTGTCAACACTGCACTGGCTCCCTATTAAACATCGTATAAATTTTAAAATCTTGCTAATTACTTATAAAGCCCTGAATGGTTTAGCTCCTCAGTACCTGAGCCAGCTCTTATCGCATTATTCTTATTTAGCACCCAAACTTTGGAACAATCTACCCAACACTGTTTGGGACGCAGACACACTCTGTCAGTTTAAATCTAGATTAAAGACCCATCTCTTTAACCTTGCTTACACATAACACATTAACACATTTCTATAATTCAAATCCGTTAAAGGATTGTTAGGCTGCACTAATTAGGTCAACCAGAACCGGGAACACTTCCCATAACACCCGATGTACTCAGTGCATCGTCAGAAGAATGGCATCTACGCTAATATTAGTCTGTTTCTTTCTTATTCCGAGGTCACCTTAACCACCAGATCCAGTCTGTACCCAGCCCAGACGGTGGATCAGCACCTAGAGACGACCTCTACAGCACTGAATGTCAGCGGAGACCACATCGACTAGATGAGCCCCAGAGACAGATCCCCAGTGAAGACCTCGTCACCTAGACGGCTGTCGGCACAGGACCACGGGACCTGGTGAGTCCTCTGTGTCTGGCCAGAGGAGAACTGGCCACCCGACTGAGCCTGGTTTCTCCCAAGGTTTTTTTCTCCATTTGTCACCGATGGAGTTTTGGTTCCTTGCCGCTGTCGCCTCTGGCTTGCTTAGTTGGGGACACTTTATCTTCACTTTATCTTTACACAATATTGTATTTTATTTTATTGTATTTGATTAATTACCTTTACCTGAAAATTGAGTGTTTACTGTTGCCCTTTGCATTGTTAATGTACTATTTCCTATTTAATACTATACAGCCACCTTGTCACAATTCTGTATTGTTAAAGGCGGTATATAAATAAAGGTGATTTGATTTTGATTTGATACTGTACATTCCACCGGGATTCCGACATACCTTTATCTGCACGGAGGGATGGTGTCCGCGAATATGATCAAACATGTTGGATGAATTGCCTGCTTTTGCAGCCACTTTGCGTCCACATTTTTTGGAAATTAGATCCGTCCTCAAGGAAAACCCTGCGTTTGCTTTTTTTTATTTTTTAAATATATATCCAAAGTATTGTCAGACCTGTGTGTACCATTTGGACTGTTCTGTGTGTTGCTTTCCCAGTGTTTGCCCATATTTGGTCTTCCTGTTCCTGTCCTAGTTAGTTATGTCATTGTCTAATCATTCACACCTGTCCTGTTTTGATTGGTTTGTTCGTTGTATTTAAGTTTGGTTGTCCCCAGTGTTATTGTCTGTGATTGTATTGTTACCCCATTTGTTTGCGTCGTGGTTGTGGGTTTCTGCTGTTTCCAGTTGTTCCAGTTGTTAGAGTCTGCACCCGTCATGGCCGCCCTTCCAGATGCGGTTCCTGAATCAAGTCACATTACAGCTGCTGACCCTGCAAAGTCAAGTCAAGACACTACAACACCTCCTGAATCACGTCAAGCCGCAGCTGCTCCAGTAAAGTCAACTCGCAACTGTTCCAGTTAAGTCGAGTCAAGTCACAGTCGATTAGTGTTGGGTTTGAGTCCACCTAAGTCGAGTCCGAGTCTTTTACCAATCGAGTCCGAGACGAGTCCGAGTCCAAAATGGGCCGAGTCGGACTCAAGTCCGAGTCCCAAAGGGCCGAGTCCGAGTCGAGTCCGTCCGAGTCCAAGGAAATGCTGTTGTTTGTCAGTATCTTAACATTGTTTTAATCCAGGGGTGCCCAAACTCGGTCCTGGAGGGAGGTGTCCTACAGATTTTAGCTCCAGCCCCAATTAAACACACCAGCTAATCAAGCTCTTACTAGACATACTAGAAACTCCCTGGCAGGTGTGTTGAGGCAAGTTGTAGCTAAACCAAGGACCAGGACTGAGTTTGGGCACCCCAGAGTTTAACCTTTACAACTAGAAAAATGCAATGTCAGTTGAAATGTAAGAAAAGCAAACCTCTAGTGGATCTTGCCATTTTGATTTTTGATTTCACAACATCTCATAAGTGTCCATGCTCTGCTTAACAAACTTAAAGTCATGTGACAGAAGTTATGGGTGATCTATGTAATGTGACATATTTTAGAGTGAAACAGGTTTTAGAATGTGATAAATTATAGGGCGGGACTTGACTTTATTCATCAATGTAGTAAATGTATAAATTCAAGGGTAGGGGTAAAGGAGTAGGTATCTCGATGAATGGGACCTTAAGAGCAGAAAATGCACCTCTTTTATTTCTGATTGTGGCTGTGTGTGTTTTGGGTTGTATATGACTTTTTTTTTCTTGAATGAAAATGAGGTTGTGAGGGATAAACCTAGTCTTTACAATGGCACACACTGTGTATAAAGCCCTACCTATACTTTCCATAAGTCACAGCAAACTCACACCTCTTTTATTTTTGAATGCATTTATAGTTACATTAATTACAATAAATTACATTATATAAGGAATAATTGATGATGGGCCATTTAATTATTAGAAAATCATGCACACCCAAGATGGTTTTGGACCCATAAAAACTGTTGCTGTAAAGATGTTAGATTTTTTTTTTTTTCTTTCAAGCTAGAAACTGCCACCATGTTTAAATAATAATAATTTCAATACATGTAAATAAAACATTCTCGAGCTCAAGGCAAGTAAACACTCCAAGTATTACTTACAAGCAAAAGTATTAATACATATATTAATCAAAAATACAAATGAAATAATATTTTTTAAAATAGAATCTTTTTTAAAAAATAGAATTGTAGTTTTTGCAAGTTTGTTTTTTTTTTTTTTTTTAGGTAGGTCTATATAAAGGCTACTACAGAAATAGACTACAGACATTTCGTGAAGTAATAAATGTTAAAATAAAACACTGCAAAATCTTCACTGTATACATTAAAGATAATTCTTATTACAGTTAATAAGTGATTCAGTCAAGAACAGTGAGTGATTTTCTCTTTTTCTTTTGTTGTTTGATTAGTGTTTGACGTGGTCGGCTGCTGCAGGTTTACGCTTTAAGATTTGACGCACAGATCAAATATTTTGGCGCATCAGTGTTTCTCCCAACTGTTCAGGTTTAATTAAGACAAAACCGACTTCATTAACATGAATAGTCTCCAATACGAGCATGTGTGTAGCAATAACAGAACCTATTAAAAGCGAAAGAGAACCCGGCATTCGCACACTGACTGAGAGGCGCGTTCTGTGATCGCGCTTTGAGTGTGCGCGCACTAGTGATGCGCGGATGGCGGTTATATCCGCGGGTCGGGTGGGTCGGGTAATAACAAAAAATGCATTATGATTATTTGCGGGTGGGTCGCGGGTGGATGAGATGAATCAATAATGAGGCAAATATTAACTACATTTTCTAAAATATGAACCTGTTCTAAATACTTTTTTTCAGGCAAACGATTTCATTTGTGTGTGTGTGTCTGTGTGTTCACCTGTTCGAGAAGTTGTGACAAAAATACATTCCAGATCAAGTTTGAAGGGAGTCACGCCTGTGTTAATGCTATTGAGTAGGGTAATATTTAGTGGTGTAGTGCAGTACCTGCGGATACCCATTTTTTTAATCCGTCGGTTTTGCGTATACCCACTTCTAAATGCCATCTGATGCGCATCATTCAGTAGTGTCCTGCATTAGCCAAAATCATGACAGGCCACCATTTCTAATTCAATCGTATGTGAATAAATGCAAATATTCACTCAAAATGCATAGTAAAGACGGCAGGGAATGTGGCGCCGACTTCCTTTTAAATATGTTTCACGAGTTCGCCTGCCCATCCAGTCCTAATGGGCAATGGTAAACAAACTTGGCTTGCTGTCCCTAGTCGAGGCCCGAACCCGAGGCTCGGCTTGAGCGCAGAGTTTGAAATTTCTTAAACTGGGTGAACCCCTGTAATCTTTTGTTCACAGATCCAGTAGACGTTCAAACACCCAACCGATTTCATCAGAGATTGCAGAGAGTCACGTCCAGATGTCAGTTAACGTTATTCTTTTTAGCGTGGCTTTGGTTTAAAAGCACGAACGATTAAGCTTATATAAGTGTGCAGCGATGTGCAGATCAGCTGAATCAATCTGCTGTTAAAAATTAACCATCCATTCATCATATCATCATGCAAAACTAAGAATTATAATAATTGTAAATGACGATCGGGTGCGGGTCGGGTGCGGTTATCTAAATCAGAGAAAAATATAGATGCGGGTGGGTGGCGGGCGGATAATTTATTTGAAGCTGCGGATTCGGGTGACGTTTGAGCTCATCCGCGCATCTCTAGTGCGCACATAAACCCGTCGACTTTCAAGTAGCCTACTGGACAAGACTTTCGTGATAATGCATCGAGTCAGTGACATTTCCGTCAACTGTCTCTGGACTCGGACGGACTCTGGATATTTTCTGAGTCCGAAAGGCTTGAGTCCGAGTCAAGTCCGAGTAAAAATGCATCCGAGTCCGTGACAAGTCCGAGTCGCCTAAAAATTGTACTCGAGACTGGACTCGAGTCCGAGTACGAGTCCGAGTACCCCAACTCTACAGTCGATCTTCACGAATCAAGCCAAGTCACTATTAATCTTCACAAGCCAAGTCAAGTAACCGCAGGACTTCATGTATCAGGTCAAGTCACTACAGATATTCACAAGCCAGGTCAATTCACAGTCGTTCTCCATGAACCAGGTCAAGCTGTTCTTCAAGAGCCAAGTCACGTCTCATCTGACGGCCCAGAGCCTCGCCATGCCTCGTCTGAGGGCCCAGAGCCTCGTCATGCCTCGCCTGACAGTCCAGAGTCCCGCCATGTCTCGTCACCCGCTGCTGCTCTTCCCTTAATGGCGGTTGCCATTTGGTGTGTGTGGGCTGCACACTGTGCTCCTGAGGTCACGTCTGTTCACAAACCTGCTCCAGAGCTCACGTCTGTTCACAAGTCAGCTCCTGAGGTCACGTCTGTTCACAAGTCAGCTCCCGAGGTCACGTCTGTTCACAAGTCAGCTCCCGAGGTCTCGTCTGCTCACAAGTCTGCCACAGAGGTCTCGTCTGCTCACAAGTTGGCTATAGAGGTCCTGTCTGGTCTGAAGTCCGCTCCAGAGGCCTCTTCCGCCGGAGAAGCTGCGCCAATGCCTCCAGAGATGTCAGCTCCAGCTGTAGATCCTCCTATGGTGGCGGCGTTACCCTATGAACTCTCTACTTCTCTCCCTATTCTGTTTACCTCTTCTATCCCTGCTCTCCCCAGGTCACAGTCCTGGACACGGTTGCCCGCTTTGCCCTGGAGGGCTCCGGTGCTCCCTCCAGAGTCTGCGCCTTCTCCAGCACGCCCTCCAGAGCCTGTGATTCCTCCGGAGCGCCCTCCAGAGCCTGTGATTCCTCCGGCGCCTCCAGAGCGCCCTCCAGAGCCTGTGCCTCCTCCGGCGCCTCCAGCGCGCCCTCCAGAGTCGGCGCCTCCTCCAGCGTTGCCCTCCTGAGCCGGCGCCGCCCGAGCGCCCTCTTGTACTCTCCTGGGCTGGCTATGCCCTAAGTTCCCCCAAAATAATTGTGAGAGGGGACCACCCCCCCTGACCCGCCATGGCCACCTGGACTGTTTACTCGGTCATGGCTTCCTGAACCCCCTGGGCGCCCACCCTCCCACCCCCCCGACCCTCCCACCCCGGTGTAATATGTTACGGCGCGAGTCGCGCCTTAGGGGAGGGGGGGGGGTAATGTCAGACCTGTGTGTACCATTTGGACTGTGTGTTGCTTTCCCAGTGTTTGCCCATATTTGGTCTTCCTGTTCCTGTCCTAGTTACGTCATTGTCTAATCATTCACACCTGTCCTGTTTTGATTGGTTTGTTCGTTGTATTTAAGTTTGGTTGTCCCCAGTGTTATTGTCGGTGATTGTATTGTTACCCCGTTTGTTTGCGTCGTGGTTGTGGGTTCCTGCTGTTTCCAGTTGTTCCTGTCATTGTGGATTATATTAATAAAGGCTTCACTATTGGGATCTCCGCTCTCCTCCGGCCTCATTCTGCACACGACGCGCACCGTGACAAGTATTCCCATACTGCAGATTTAATGTTTTCTGCGGGGGATGGAAATTAGATATAATCTCTTCCTCTGCCATCTCCGCTGCATGTGCGTGTAAGCAGCGAAGTAAATGCAGAGTGAAGCAGCCTAGCGAAAATAAGGTGCATATGCGTGGGTTAGATTTTTTTTTTTCATTCATTTTTTTAAAACCGGTAGATATGCAAATGTTTACAGTATGATAACCGTGCACGTTTAAACCACAATAGACCATCATAGCGGTATATCGTTACAACCGTAGTCTCACATGGATTATTATAATAACAAAAGCAAAAGTAGCATGTGGGCGTGATCGCATTAGAAATAATGAAGCCAGACAGGAAAGACTGGACATCGCGTTGGTTTCATACGGATTACTTTATCACAGAATATTTGTTTCTTTGTTCGTTTAAAAGTAGGTATATCAAGCTTTCTATAGATATATCTCTCATCTCTCTGTTTCGAGTATTTCCTGAGTTTCAGTTCATTTTAGTGATGTGTTTCAAAAAGATATGTGTGGAGACAGCTGAAAGTGCACCCTGTTTATTTTCTTTATTTTACAAAAGCACAATGTTTTGTTGATATTGTGAGTGTACACAAATAAAAATACACCCTTTACATATTCAAACGATTGATTGATTGCACTTTAGATACTCCTTTACACTTAAAGAATATTAAGGGGGTCAACGGATGCAAACTTTTACATGTTGTTTGAACATTAATGTGTGTTGGCAGTGTATGTACAAATCTACCCTATAATGAAAAAAAAATCCATGCAGTGGTTTTTATTAATCTGTTAAAATAATATCCCCTTTTTCAAATCGAGCCATTCTCAGATGCCTGTCACACCGACAGAGGCCACTCCCACGATAGTTGATTGACATGAGCGTCTTATCTCAGATCAGCTGTAACAGTTCGACGTCCATTGTTTCAATGCCGGAGCAGGGATGTAAGTTAGACAAAAATACCTCCGACTGAGCAATTGAGGTGTTGTGTTGCTGGATGTAATAATGAACATTATTCGTCATTTATTCCCGACATCTGAGAAGATGCAGTTGTTTGTGAAGGAAATGCGCCTCTCGATCTACATAAATGGGTCTATGTTTGTGCAAATCATTCGTGATCCAGCTTCACTTCAGAAGTGAGTATAAGGGTTTTTTTTGTTTGTTTGTTTTTTTTTATGAATCTTTGCAATCACCTTTCCTAATAATGTGTTAGTTAGCAAGTTTCGCGCCTAAATGCGGCTAAAGTAAACAATCTCTCAGTGCAGCATATCACTCCACAGAGAGTAGAGAGGGGCGGGGCGAGCAGAGAACAATCCCTCAGAATGGGATGATTTTTATATATTTTCAAGTATATTATAGACATTTCATTAAGACTCTAAAGAATAATAATAAAAAAAAAAAACATTAAAAACTGCTAGAAGGAAATAAACGTAACACCAGGTATTTACTCAAAACAATGTCTACAATGGCTAAATTAACGAAAAATAAAGCATCAACGGGCGTTGACATTTCCCAACAGCACAGTAGTAATGATTTTATGAACTACTTTAGTTCCAAGATCAATACTATTAGAGATAAAATTGTAACCATGGAGCCATCAGCTACAGTATCACATCAGATAGCAAACTATATACCTACTTAGGAAGGAGTTACACTCTCTGCTATAGGAGAGGAAGAATTGTATAAACTTATTAAATCATTTAAACCATAGTGTTGTTTTCGTCAACAAAAATTATGACTAAAAATCGTCGTTAACGAACCTTTTTCACGTGACAAAAACGAGACGAGACACAACGTAAATGCTGGTTGTGTGACGATGACTATAATTAAATGTATAATGCAATATTGTTGACGAATAAAAACGAGACTAAATGTGGTTTACAAAATAAAAACTATGCTAAAATGTCTCTTCATTTTCGTTGACCAAAACAAGACGAAACGAAAAGTTACAACGTTATTTCGTTTTGTTTAGTCGCGTTATTATTATTATTTTGGCAGTATTTCTGAAGTGGGCTGCATCAGGTCGCACTGCGCAGACGCAGGCGACGTCATCTCCTCAAGCCCCACTGGCGGACTGGGGGATTATAGGCCTGACATTACAATTAAGACTATTAGACAGTTATATACTGTTATCAGCACATTTTGAAGTTGATTCGTGTCTGAGAGAATATGTGCCGTATTGCAGCGTTAGAAAAGGTTTTTTTTTGTTTGTTTTTTTTTTTTTTTTTTTTTTACTTTTACTTTCTATATAGTGAATTGTAAAGTTAAAATTGAAGTTAAGACGTTCACCGGCATAACTATTGCGCAAAGTTTGATATCCATTGGCTCGCCTTCATGGTTTAAAACAGAAATACTTCCAATATTGCGACGTAACCGCAAACCCCCATGCGTATGAATCTTAAACGCAGGGAGAGGTGAAAGAGGAATAAACTTGGTATGCCGCGCTGTCTGAAACACGTCTTTGTGTTTGTGCGCGTTTCGGGTGTATGCGAGAACAGCGCGCAAGTAACGAATCGAGTTCTGTTTCATTTCTTCTTCTTGTGGTTTTAAATTGCTCGAATGTGTAAATTGGCAAATTAACCTGCGAAATCACATGCCAAACGGTGGGATTTTGACCTGGTCCGTACGTATCACGGATCGACTGCGATCTGTTTAAGCCCTAATAGGCTATATGATAGATCAGAGCCAATGCTTCAGGGAAATTGCTTTGGCGGTCCAATGGCAGACTCCAGGTAAAGTTTTGTGTTCACCGTTTCACACACACCAATCACCTGCAGTTCACACTTCATATCAGGTAAGTTAAAGTAACGCTAAATCAGACACATCACTCGGTTTGGCTTACAGCAGCAAAATATAGGTAAATAATGAGTTAACAATAAAACACAGCTAGTCTGGTAAGCTTGGCTAGTAACGTTAGAACTTGGCTAATAAGTTATAGCAAACTATCGTACTGTCAATCACTAACGTTAGAATACACTTTTTGGGACAGGAGAGGTATCCATGGACTTCAATAGTCCTGACTTCATCCCTTCTGTCTTTTCCTACTCAACCCAGTGTGAAATAAACAAAAGCGATGCAAAACTTGAGAGGTAAATATTGTCCCTTTAGTCTTTAGTTGCTAAGAGGGATTACATTGCAGGCATCAAAATTCAGAGAATTTATGGCAAGCAATGTCACGTTGTGTTTGTAAAGATAATTTGTTAGACATTGATCGTTTTTGTTATGTCTGCATTTGTCTTGTGAAGCCTGTTAAGGCATGCTATGTAATTTGCACTCGACTTGATTTGGGTACATGATAACCTCTATGATCTACCAAAACAACCGTTTTGGACTGACTGTTTGCTCTCATCTCTGTGTATAAGATTTAAGAGAAAAAGAAAAAGGGATGAAGCTGCCCAAAAACCACCAGATGATGTACAACAGTCCAAAAAAGTTACTGATGAGGTTGCATCAGTCCTCAGGAGCTTGCCTGTCCTCAGATGACTGCAGAATGGAGCATGGTGCTGGTCCTTGTACTGGTAAAACTTGTGATATCTTAACTAATGTAGGGCAGTCATTATTAAGATTAATCTGGTCATTGTTAAATACAGCAGAACTGTGTTGTGAATTAAGTTAAACATTATTCTGTTTAGCACATGATGTTTAACAAGTCAAGTTGAGCTTTACTGTCATTCTGCTACATGTGTGGACATATAGTAACAACATCTATCAAATAATAAATAAAAACTAAACTAAAACAAGTGAAAGTGCATCTTTTTAATTTAAGTCAATTACAATCTATTCTCTCTATTTCAGAAGCCACAGTCCCAAAGGTTCTCCATGATGATCTGCAAGACAAGTACAGCCAACTTTCTGCAGAGTGTGTCAACCTGCATTTGGAGAATGACAAACTGAAATCTGAGAATGAGAAACTAAAGGAAGCACTCAGAAAAACACAATTTTCCTTTAGCTCTATCAAGAGCAAAGCAGTGCATGTTCTATTTTTCACAGGTCTGATTAGTGTAATTTTTGAGTGGTTGCTTCACAAACTTAAAGACAGTGTAGAGGTTGTGCGTGGCTCTATGAACCTGGAGGATCATTTATTGGCCATCCTAATGAAACTAAGATTAGGGCTCAGCAACAAGGATATTACTTTCAGATTTAATGTCACAGAATGTAACATCTCTACAATTTTGAGAAGTTGGCTCCCAGTTATGTCTGCGACTTTAAAGCCCCTCATTAAGTGGCCAAGCAAGTGTGCAGTATTAAAAAATATGCCCAAATGTTTTAAACCTAAATATAAAGGTGCATTATTGACTGTACAGAAATTTTGATCGACAGACCCACAAATTTAACCTCCAGAGCCCAGACGTACTTGACTTATAAAAGCCACAACACTGTTAAGTATTTGGTTGGCATGTCACCTGCTGGAGCCATTACTTTTCTGTCGGCAGGTTGGGGTGGGCATGTTTCGGATAAACAAATTACAGCTGAGTCTGGATTTTATGATCTCCTAGAGCATAATGATGAGATACTAGCAGATTGTGGTTTTACCATAAGAGATGAGCTTGCCGCACGTGGTGCCACCCTTAGGATACCTCACTTTACCAAAGGTAGAAAGCAGCTTTCTGCTCAAGAAGTGGACGTGTCAAGGCGTTTGTCTAATGTGAGAATACACATTGAAAGAGTAATAGGTAGATAGAAAAAATTCAAAATTCTGACTACTGTTATTCCACTCACACAGGTTGACCTCTTGGATGACATAGTAATTGTGTGTGGAGCATTAACAAACCTTTGTAAATGTATAGTCCCAGGAAGATAACTTGATTAAGATTCATTTTTTATATAACTTTTTATTGTACTATACACAATTTATTGCACATTCAAGTGTTTCAATGTAAAATACTAGTACTGTATAAAATCATTTGCTTCAAAGTTTGTTTCATTCTGACTTGTTTATTTTGCACTGCTCACAATACCAATCCACAACCTTTCTTCTTACTTTAGCACATGTGTAGTGGAAGTGGTTTTCGCACTTTGCACAGTCAATCATCATCTCAAAGTCTGGCCTTTGACAGTGTGGGCAAACTGTAGGTGCATGCATTAGTGGATCCATGTTGCGTGTTAACAGCTCAGGCAAAACACTCTGTTTGAAGAACACTTTAGCTTTAGGCAGGACTGCTTGCAGCATTTCTTCATCTCTGCCAATGCGGTTGATGGTAACATCTTGCTTTGTCCAAACCACGAAGTCGCAGTACTGGGTGTTGAATACATACATATGAAGCTGAACTTGATGGTGGTATTCATGATTCTTCTTTAGTTGTAGTGTTTTGTCTAAACAGAACTGTGTGTCCTCACTACTCCCTGTCAGACCATCACGGTATTTGTAAGGGCACTTACTGTAATCTCTACAGTTGCTTTCCCACAGCAGGTACAGTTTGCTATTCCATCCAGCGATGCCCCAAGATGTGGTTTGTCTGGACGCACAACAAGCCCGCAGAGCTCCACATCAAAGTTTTGATGTTTTGTTTTCATTATTTCTGTGTATTGTCTCCTGGCTGTGTCCTCCATATCCCTTCCCCAAAGTACTGCAGGGACATGGGACAACTCTTGTTTGTTGTAGTGCATTACTTGTTTTACAAGGTTTGTTTTAGTGCTCTCAGTTACTACAGTGCACACACGATGTAGGGTCGTGCTCGTTATCCTTCCAGTGCTGTGTAAGTGCCAGGCCTGTGAGTGGGCCTGATTTTTAGTCGTATGCTCAAGGTTTACACACTGCTCATTAGTTAACAACTTCCCCAGTCTTTCAAAGGTCTCTTCACTCCTTTCTTGCAGTTCATTTTGGCTGAGGCATCTCAGATTGGCATCGTACAGAGCTACCAGTGGGTCTGGCAGGTCTCCAGTCTCCGTGTCAGAGTCTGATGTGGAATCTGTGTCACTGCATTCAATGCTAGTGAGCACAGCTGCGTCAGGTGCCAGTTCCTTCAGTTCTGCAATGTCCTCATCTGTCAGTTCTGAATACACAAAATAAATGTTAGATAATTTAATGCACATTGCATTTAAAGCTGGTTAGATAATATCATTAAAGGATTAGCTACTTCCACAACAAAAATGTACAGATAATTTACTCACCCCCATGTCATCCAAGATGTTCATATCTTTCTTTCTTCAGTTGTAAATAATTATTATTCTCTCAAAAAACAATTTCTTTACGACTGAAGAAAGAAAGACATGAACATCTTGGATGACATGGGGATGAGTTAATTATCTGTACATTTTTGTTCTGGAAGTGAACTAATCCTTTAATAGTTACATGGCACTGATTATAACTTATGTTTTTACATTAAATACACTACTGGTCAAAAGTTTAAAAACATCCCCATTTTGTAGTTTTATTGAAATGTAAGTAGTTCAAGTTAAGTGAATGATACAAAAGTAAGCAGCAAACTGCCAAAGTTAAAAACATTTTACTTATTAATACAGGCTGCTCAAAGGTGTTCACAGACTGGGACACCTGTAGAAATGTGTTTCTGCATCAACTTTCAAAGCTGAATTTACTTCCATTGCTTCAAAATAATCAAAAAAGGCAAAGACGAAGTTTAGATCAGCAAAACTCAGAAATAATGTAATTTTCAGAGATGTACAATTTTCAGGGATAAAGTAATGAAATAACAACCTCAAGGTATTCTGCAGCAATGAAAGTAAACGAAGCCTTGAAAGTTAATACAAAAAAACACATTTCTACAGCTATTCCAATGTGTAAACACCTTGGGACAGCCCATGTTAATACACCCTCAGAAGCTTTATTTGTACAATATTGCAACTAAAAAGTCAATTAATGGAAAAAAGGTTAAAAAATATAATTAATAGCTGCTTGTTATATGTACATGACCTGCACATGATCTCATCTACATTCAGATTGTATCTACCTTTTACATTGTTCTTTCTACGCTTTACTCTGACTGCCTGCAGTTGGGTGTCTGTCCTCTTAGCCTTTCTAAAGCTGATCTCACTCAGTCTGGCTGGTTTCACCTCTCTCTTGGATGGCTGGATCCACATATTTATTCCTGAAGTACAACACCTCTCCGTCTTTCCTATCCTGACCCATAGCTCAACTTTAAACATAAGTGCAGCTGCATGGCTGCAGCATGACCCTAACCTGCACAAAATGTTATAATGTATAAAACACATTGGTTTAAATTGTGCTTTAGACTATACATACATATGATTTTAGCAAAATAAGCAGATACATTTTGTTTGAATAAATTGCTGACACTGAATGAAAATAATGAAAATTTAAGATAGTAAATTTTGGTTACATACCCAGCCATACAGGTGCAGTTCGCAGTGAGAATACAGTTGTTTGTCTTGTTGACGATAACCCAGGCCTTGTACAATTCCGTCTTATTACCCTGTCTTTGGCTAGGCAGAACCTCCGTCTTCAGCACTACGAAGTTTTCAACTTGGTAATCATGAAACTGTATGTCTTGGACATGACCACACAGAACAAAGTTGTACGCATCAAGAGACTTGTACGCTTTTAACTTCTCCCGAGTATATACACTTGGAGTGTTGATGAGGTAATTATATATCTCTGGCCACTGGATTCTTGGCCATTTCGTTTCATCGTTTACCCGTTGGCAAGGTGGTATGGCAAACGGATCTGTCAGATGTATCCCACTCACTAACGTTTATTTCGTTGAAGAACTGTTCTTATCGCTGGGTGACAAGCTGTTGTAATATGCAGTAAACATTTTTAAAATAACATCTAATCAAAATAATCTATAATCTTTTAGAATGGAACTATTTTGTACCGTATCCGTGTAATTTCCTATCCGTAAACGCTATCTCTCCCGGGCTTTCTGCAACCAAGATGCGCGCGTATCCCGGATGTTTACAAATAGATAATTGGTCTATACTACTAGGTACTTATACTATATTGACTGGGTTAAATAGAATTGCATTACTAAAAAGAGACTAAAATACAATTTTCATTGACTAAAACTAGACTAAATGTCATCAGTTTTCGTCGACTAAAACTAGACGAAAATAGTCGTGGATAATTCTGACTAAAATAAGACTAAAATGCTAAGACTTTTAGTTGACTGAAACTTGACTAGACTAAAAAGAGTATGAATGTGACAAAAACTAATAAAAACTAAAATGACAGCTTCACACAAAGACTAGACTAAAACTAAAATTAAAACAGGCTGCCAAGAACAACACTACTAAACCAACAACATGTATGTTAGACCCTATTCCATCTAAGCTACTAAAATAGGTGCTTTGAGAAGTCATAGATCCTCTTCTAGCTATTATTAATTTGTCACTTTCATTAGGATGCTTCCCCAAAACCAAACTGACTGTTATTAAGCCTCTCATTAAAAAAACAACTTGACCCCAAAGAACTAGTTAATTAGAGACAGATCTTGAAACTCCCTTTTCTGTCAAAGATACTAGAAAAGGTAGAATCCTTACAATAATGTTCCTTGTTAGAGAAAAACGGTTTCTGTGAAGATTTCCAGTCAGGATTTAGACTGTATTATAGTACCGAGTATGCTCTCATTAGAGCTACAAATGACCTGCTCCTATCATCTGATCGTGGTTGTATCTCTCAATTAGTGCTACTGCATCTTAGTGCTGCGTTCGACACTATCGACCCCAACATTATTTTGAATAGACTCGAAAATTATGTTGGCATTAGTGGAAATGCATTGGCATGGTTTAAATCTTACTTACCTGACCACCATCAGTTTGTAGCAGTGAATGAAGAGGTATCATATCGATCACAAGTGCAGTATAGAGTGCATCAAGGTTCAGTACTAGGGTCGTTACTTTTCACGCTTTACTTGTTATCCTTGGGAAATATCATCAGGAAACATGGTGTTAGCTTTCACTGTTATGCTGATGATACTCAGCTCTATATTTCTTCATGGGCCAGCGAAACATACCAATTTGGAAAACTAACGGATTGCATAGTCGGTATAAAAAACTAAATGAAGAGTAATTTCTTACTGCTGAAAAAAAAAATCTGAAAAAAAAGGTGTTAATTATCAGACTTAAAACCTCTGCATGTAATAACCTAAAATACTGTCTAACACTTGATGGCTGCTCTGTCAATTCTTTGTCATCAGTTGGGAACCTAGGTGTGCTGCTTGATAGCAATCTTTCCTTTGAAAGCCACATTTCTAGTATTTGCAAAACCACATTTTTAATCTCAAAAATATATCTAAACTACGACCTATGCTCTCAATGTCAAATGCAGTAAGTCCATGTGTTCATAGCCTCAAGGTTTGATTATTGTAATGCTTATTCGGGTGGTTCCGCTTAATTAAAGAAGTCACCTTCCAAAACAAAGATTCACATATAATGTACTCAACACCTTGTCATCCAAGATGTTAATGTTTTTCTTTCTTCAGTCGTAAAGAAATTGTTTTTAGAGGAAAACATTTTAGCATTATTCTTCATATAATGGACTGATATGGAGCCCCGAGTTTGAACTTCCAAAATGCGGTTTAAATGCGGCTTCAAACAATCCCAGATGCAGTTGTTAACAATCCCAGCCAAGAAAGAAGGGTCTGATCTAGCATAACAATCGGTTATTTTAATAAAAATAATACAATTTATATACTTTTTAATGCCAAATGCTCGTCTTGTCTTACTCTGCCTGGACTGGTTTTTTTTTTCCGGTTCATGACAGTTAGGGTATGTTCTCCTTAACAAACTCCAGCTGGTCCAAAATGCAGCAGCTAGAGTTCTTACCAGGACTCACTGATGGAGTTTTGGTTCCTTGTTGCTGTTGCCTCTGGCTTGCTTTGTTTGGGACACTTAATTTTCAGTAATATTGTCAACTTGATTGCACAGATACTATTTGAACTGAACTTAGCTGGTTGATGACATCACTGAATCAATGATGATGCCTTTGAAAACTGAGTGTTTACTGTTGTCCTTTTGCATTATTGACACTATTTTCCTAATGTAAAGCTGCTTTGACCCAATCTGTATTGTTAAAAGCACTATATAAATAAAGGTGACTTGACTTGACTTGACTTGGAAGTGAAAATAAACTGAATTCACGTTCACAGCGCAGAGCACCATGGCAAATAGGGAGGGGACCAGAGCATATTATAATATCTGACATCATACTTGCAAGTTCACACACCTTTTTAATGTTATTTTTAGTGAGTTCCGACCGACAAATTCAACCATCATTAGTGCCAAAGTGAATAACAATCTTACTAAAAAATATCTCACTGAAAGTAATTTGAAGTAATCTGATTATGTAACTCATGTTAATTGTAATGTTACCCCAATACTGGCTGCAACATCCACTGAAGCTTTAAGAGTCACCTTGCATTAATGCAATTAATTTAGGAATTAGAGCACCTTTTGATAAAACATTATGAACAGTTGGATTATGTTCATACAACGATCAAAATGATTATAAATTCAAATACTAACAGCAGTCTGATACCTTAAAGTCAGATTATATTACCAAATAATCAAATTCCCAATTAAATTATGCTGTTGGCTGTCCTCTGACTGAATGCTGTTATTTTGATAGGACTGTTGGATTTTAATCAGGGCTGCCCCTCGAATAGTTGACTAACAGTTAGTCGATAAGAAGAGGCTTGGTCGACCTAAATTTGTATTAGTCGTTTATTCGCAGAAAAAAATCTAATAAAATAAATATGTAATAGTAATGCATAAATGGTAATGCATTTTTTGAATCTGTAAAGACTGTTTATTTGTGTGCACTCACAATAACAACAAAACATTGTGCTTTTGTAAAATAATTAAAGCAAACAGGATGTGCTTTCTGCAGTCTCATCATCCTATTTTACATACACAAAAATATATCTATAGAGAGTAAAATGTCTACTTTTAAATGGACCAATTCAAAAATAAAACAAATATACTCAGATTATGTAATAACGTATCATGCTTACAGGTGCATCCACTACTGCAGATGACGAGTCACCAACTTCATCTCTTAAGCCAAAAACAAAGAAAAAATTAAAATCTTGTTAAACAGATTTTACAAAGATTTACACTAATTCATGAAACACGAGCAGAACAAATTTTTGTCTAAATCGTTTGTAAGGCCATTCTGATGTAAACTTTCGAATTCATGAAAATGTTTATTTTTTTAAATGTCAGTTGGTACGAAAGAAATGTACACCTGCTCCCTACCACGTGTAAATGGTTTGTAAAA
This sequence comes from Labeo rohita, assembly GCF_022985175.1. Lineage (NCBI taxonomy): Eukaryota > Metazoa > Chordata > Actinopteri > Cypriniformes > Cyprinidae > Labeo > Labeo rohita. Next base: position 7,888 of record NW_026129916.1, on the reverse strand, counting down.
CGTTCTGTGTTTTTTTTACCAAACTGATGACACTGAATTTTGATGCGGTCATAATAAATACAAGTTAATTTGCCTTGCTCTTTTTTTTATTTTTTATAGTTGAGTTGATAACTTCAAAACTGCGATCGTCTCTGTCACTATTTACACAGCCGTAAGGAGGGGCAGGACAAATACAGACTAACCATACTACAACAATGGAGAAGCCAATATTACTGGTTAGTGCTTTCTTATTTAGTAAAATTCTTAAAAATTAGATGCTACTCATACGTTGCTGGCGTGGATATTCTAAATCATAGCAACCAAATCTTCTCAGCTGAAAAAAAAAAATAAATTCCAGAAGAGTGCCTGACATTTTTTACAGCTGGCTAAAAACACTTTGGTGGACACACATTATTGAATATTTATTGTTAGGCCTATAGCCTATTCATCTTTTTTTGCATTTAAGCAATATACTGGAGCCAAACCTGAGAAAGTAAACCAGATATTGCACCGTGTTCCTAGACATACATTTTGTGTATCTGTAATTCATAGTAGGGGATTACGCTAATTGTGAATAAGTGTGCATGTGTGCCCTATTCGCGAATGATTGGAATTCATTACCATACACGTTTAACGATTAAATCTGAAGTTTACAAAGCGTTTGTGAATCCGGAGGAGAGTTTTTGGGAAGGTCTGTTTTATGCGCAAATTACTCAGAATTTACTCATATATTTAAGTTTCATCAATGAGGCCCATTATATGTTACCCCTGGCCCACTGACAGTCACAGTCTAAGATGAGCGGGAGTGAGAAACAATGCAGTGCAAAAATTTTGTGCACAACTGTGAGAAAAGCACAGAGGACAGATTCTTTTCTGTAAAAAAGGTCACTTTGATCAGTGAAGCTTAATGGTGAGTGTGTTGGATCAGTGTTGGGCACGTACCTTTAAAAAAGTAATTAGTTATAGTTACTAGTTACTTCTCACAAATAGTAACTGAGTTAGTAACTGAGTTACATCATTATAAAAGTAACTAATTACCAGGCAAAGTAACTATTGCATTACTTAAAAAAAAAAAAAAAAAAACAAAAAAAAAAACTAATTTAATATAACTATAAAATAAATATAAAACATTGTACACTAATCTACACTATTTTAATGTTGTTGTGGGCAGTGTTGGGAATGTTACTTTGAAAAGTAATTAGTTATAGTTACTAGTTACTTCTCACAAATAGTAACTGAGTTAGTAACAGAGTTACATCATTATAAAAGTAACTAATTATCAGGGAAAGTAACTATTGTGTTGCTTTTAAAAAAAAAAAAAAAAAAAAAAAAAAAAAAAAAAAAAATTGAATATATTAAATACATTGGATGACCCCAATATTAAATATGTTAAATGAATGAAATTTTAATGAAATTAATTACATTTTTAGTTTACTCACCAGACTAATATTAAATATCTGATGTAATATTATAATTATAATTAGCATTCAACTTTAGCCATTAGAACTTTAGTAATTAGAATAACCATATATGAATGCATGTTTGTCATGTTGACTGAACTTAGGACTGGTGGTGATATTGTTTGTAATTTAGTGTTTCTATGAACGTCTTGTTACTACCACAAATTCTACTATTAATAACAATATTAAACACACTAAGGTTTAATGAGCTGCTGGGTTCATGAATATTAATCACGTTGTCTGCGTTCGCTCTAACTGATTTGCTGTAATCAAAACAGGGACGATAATAGGTGAGCGCCAGCCAATGAGATTGCTGATTGTACATTAGTTCCGCCTACTACCGGAGAAACCAGCAGTTCTTAAAAGCTGAAATATTCCAAAGGAGCTCTGTTGTTTTGAGAGGAAAATACAACAAAGAATATCGTTTACACGTAGCGCGTCAATTCTGCATGGTATAAAACTCTGTCGCTCTGCATCTTTCTTTGGGTGTGTGAGACAAAGTGACGGCTAGTCGTGTGCCTTCACACTAGAGTTTACAGCTCGTCAAATACAGGTGCGCTGCGCATCCATTCAGATGAACTGAAAAATAAAATCATAATAATATTATAATAAATTATAGTAACGCCGTATTTTATTGGCAGTAATGGTAATGACGTTGTAACGTAGGAAACAGTAATTCGTTTGATTACTCGTTACTGAAAAAATAACGCCGTTAGTAACGCCGTTTATTTATAACGCCGTTATTCCCATCACTGGTTGGGATCATATTAGGTCACTTACAGTAACTGCTAAAAGATAAAATATGAAACATTGGGTTGGTAAAACTGTGGTCATTAGCAAGCACTTACAGTTATGTAACTTTAATTAATTTGAACCTGATCCAATGTCTAATACTTGAACATGTAAAAATGTAAAAGCTCTCTCTCACAAACCACAGCCACTCAGTCAACTGGATCCATTTACAGGCTTATTGACAAGTATTAAGTTGTGACCACACTCCAAAGAGGAAACACTGAAAATAGATTCTTACGCCATCAGTCCTCCAAGGTAATAGCATACTGTGTTTTTAAAAGGCATAATGTCATAACGAAATGACAAGCATGTGCAGCAAAAACAAAACAGAACAAAACAAAACAAACAAACAAAAAAAAAAAAAAACAGTAGTGCTCAGGGTCATTTTATATATATATATATGATAATAATTATTATTATTTTTTTATTTGATTTGAAATTCGATATCTCCCATACAAACATCTGATATATGGCAATATATGTAAAACACATATATAATATATATGTCCATGTATGGATTACACAGATATACAAAATATGTCAGATACTTGTTAAAGTAAATAAAAAAACATATAACAAAAATGGCTGCTTTCAAATATGTAACATATATTTTCCCAAATACACACATATATGGAACATATATGTCTGTATAATACATATTCATATATGGGCAACAATGTTTAGCTTTGTATATATATATATATATATATATATATATATATATATATGTAAATTAAATATGTTAAATATAAGTTACAAATATGTGTGGGATTACAAATTTAAGAATCTGTTTAAAATATGCTGATTCTATGCATATTTGTTATAGGTTCCAATATAACAACATGAACTGAAAAAGTTATGTATATTGTGACAGTCTAAGAGCAGGCAGCCCAGGCCCTGAGACAGTAACCTTTTGTCTTTATGCAGTTCCTGAACATCTGGCAGGTTTCCCAAGTTAAGTGTGAATTCTAAGCTCAAGGTACAGTTGTGCCTTTTGTTTAAGCACCTATGCATTTGAATGACACTTGTATGCTAAATAGATCAAGGCTGGGAAAATCTTTAACTGAGCTGTTTTCCTGAACCACATTTGCATACTTTGTTTAGATTGATTCCACTTCTATGTACTCCTCCCACTTCAAACCTATATACTCTGCTGTGCTGAGATTTTGTTAAGACGACGACTTTGATGACTGCAGTGCCAAGCAGCGAGTATCTGAATAAAGAGAAACTTCTGCTTCAAGATATCCAAAACGTCTCCTGGTCTCTAAGAAAAAAAAAAAATCACAACAGTTTTGGTGCCGTGACCCGGATAGAGCTTCTCGCCAGACATCGTTCCAGACTGAATTCCAGAAACATTTTTCAGCTCAACAACGATTTGGTGAGTGTTACTCCATTCAAAGAACCACTACAGACAAGTACATGTGGTTAGCCTCTGCGCCGCCAGAGAAGTGTTAACAAAGTAATATTACACATAATGTAAATGAAGTAAAACACAGCACTGCATAGCAATTCCAATTTTCGAGAAACGTTTAGGTGCACACAACATAATAATATGGTCATAAAGTAATATTTTACATAATGTAAATAAGGTAAAACACTTACTTTCTGTGTTTTCCTTGATAAAACCTGTCTGGGTTTCCCTGTCTGGTCTGCATTGTGAGTGAAAGAAAATATCGCTCTGACAAAAAGTTGAAATATATAAATACACACAAAATTCGCTTTAAATCAATATGACGTTATAAAATACATATTTTAAATGAGATAAAACACTTACTTTCCCTGTTAAAAACAACCTCTGTGTCAGCACTGCATAGCAATTGAGATCTGTGAGAAACGTTTATGTTGGTTTAGAAGCATACAGCTATAAAATACATATTTTAAATAAGGCAAAACACGTACTTCTTACGTTTCCCTGTTAAAAGCGACCTCCACGTCAACACTGCATAGCAATTCAAATCTATGAGAAACGTTTAGGCTTGTTTAGGCACGCACTGCATAACGTTAATATCATCATAAAGTAATATTATCTTGTAAAACACATATCGCAGTTGGGGTAAAACACTTACTTTCGGTGTTTCCTTGATAAAACCAATTGGCCTGTCTGCTCCGCATCGTGAGTGAAAGGAAATAATGTTATCTCTCTGAGAAAAAGTTTAGGAGTAATTGCGATTACTCCCGACAGCGATTACTCAATTGTCTGTTACGCTTCGCGAGTGGAAAAAAAATGTCTTTGAGAAAAGTTTAGCCGCATACAGCACATTAATATCATTATAAAACTATATGATATTACAAAACACATTTTGTGCGTAAGATTAAACGCTTTATTTCGTTGTTTCCCGTCCTCACATGTAAACAATGCATCTGTAAACAATATTTCAAATGGGTGAGGCGCGCACAGAGCAAATGTCCCGGATGTGACTAATAAGGATATTAGGCCGCATTTTCACCGGCCAGATAGCGCTGTTTACACTAGCTATTGTTAATCCTCTAAAATTCAACACCACAAGTTTAAATCTTTACTCTAAAAGTCCTTAACACCAGGATTTTAACACTGCGATTTTACTAATGATCTATTCTTAGACTATTAAGTATTTGCCTGTTAAAATCCAAACAGCAACTTTTGTTTGTTTGTTTGTTTTTTGACAGGACAGTGTACTTAAAAATATCTTCCTTTGTGTTCAGCAGAACAAATAAATCTATAAAGGTATGGAACAACTTGAGGCTGAGTAAATCATGAAAGAATTTTCATTTTTGAGTGAACTATTCATTTAACAGGAAATTAGTTTAAGACAAAAACTAATTTCCTGTACAGTGTATTTGATGGGTTCGTATGGGCAGGTAATTTCATCAGATTTGTACAGTTTTGTACATTGTACCCATAAGCTATATTGTCTTTTTAAATTCAGTATTACAAGAATGTTATTCAAGACATTGTCAGTACCTTCAAGAAGAATTAAAAAATAAATAAATAAATAAATAAATAAATAAATAAATAAATAAATAAATAAATAACAATGATCTGTGTATTGTATGACAATAAAAATGTAGTGTTTTTTTTTTTTTTCTTGACTGCTTTCATTACTATTTATATGATCAAATAATTCTGTAAAAAGTAAAAAAAAAAAAGTTACTCTGTAAATGTTTAAAAAAAAAAAAAAGGTCATCCACATGTTTGTACAAGTTCTTTATCATATATGGCTCATTCAAACATTGTTGTTACAAATATGTACATATATATAATCACATATATTAACTATCGTTTTATATATATGTTCATATATGACCATGTATCACATTTCTATATGGGGCTGTTTGTCCCAAATATAATGAGTGCAAATTTTATTTTATACGACAGTTCAGTAAATAAGAAGTTAATACTGTGTTATATTTTCAACACAATATTTTTTGCTCAGTCTTGTCAATAAAAATATTACCTATAAAGTGGCACAGCAGTGTTTAGTTTCTGCGTTTTGAACGAATCATGTGAACCAATGATTCAATGGCCCATTCATGAAGTGAAACATTGACTGCATTCCTGAATGAATCATCCGTTTCTTTACTTATTTTCTTTTGTGGAAAATGAAAGTATTTTGAAGAATGTTGGCAACAAAGCTGTTTTGGTTACCAATGACTTCCATTCCATGGACGTCCATGTTTCTCAAATTATCTTCTTTTATGTTACATAGTTTATGTCGGGTAGTTGTAGCCTAAATGTTTATGTGCAATAAATTGTATGTTGAATCAATTAAAATATTTATTTTTAAAGCTAGTATTTGTAATGTCTATTTAATGCTCTCATTTAACACGGAAATAGCTTTAAATAATCTTTTGGGTGTGTAATGTGCAATTAATTAAATTCATTAATCGATACATCATGTAATTGTCAGGGAGTCACCACAATCACCACAGTCACCACAGTCCCCATTGCTCACCAGATCACTCCTAAGCTGGGCTCACACTACAGGATTTTTTAGCCCAATTTTGCCCCGATTTTCCCCTCCCGAGAATCAGAGCAAAAATCTTGTCGAGCACCTCGATCGGTCCCGATGTTCGGCATGGATTATCTGGTAATATGAGACGTTCACAGATCGAATCTTGCACCTCCCGATCTGCTCTCACACAAATTGGGGCCGCCCCGATCATATCAAACATGTTTGATATTCAGGATTTTAAATCGGGATGATCACGGCTATGATTACGTCAGTACTTTCACAACAGTCAATGCGCGACCACAAAACAGCTGCAGTACGGTCCATTGGATAGTGGAGATGGAGGAAACTGCTTCTTATGTTTTTGTAGTAACACTGTCAAGCTTACCTGACTCCTTACCTGGATACTTACTTCAAGATCGCTCTGACAACTCCAATCCCATTGCTCCATCTGCTCTATCACTCCACTGCTCATTGGATTACCTGAAACACAGAGAGTGTATCACAACACAGATAGGAACCTTGATCCCATTCCATTACCGCTTCCTCACCACTGGACTGTTGCTTTGTTTACATCTGCTCATCTCAATAAACCAGTTGATTCGTATTACTAACCTCTGTTTCCTGGTGTGATTGCTAACAGAAGACCAGACCTACATACTTCACCAACCAGAGATGGATCCACAAAGGCTCCAGTGGACGCTATGAAGGAACCGGTCAACACCATCCGGGCTTCGCTCACTCCGGTCACCACCCCATCGTCTGCCTCTGCCAGTCCCATGGCCATTCCTGCTCCAAATTCAGGTGAAGTGGTAGAGTGTAGTGGTTTTATACTTCAAGTCTTATTGTTTATTGAAATGCAACCCCAGAAATTTGTCTCTGAAAGATCCAAAGTAGTGATTTCGCACCTGATGGGTAGAGCATTGTTATGGGCACAAGCCATCTGGAATTCTCAAGGCCTCATCATTAATTATTTCGACACATTTACGAATCACTTTAAAGAGGTATTTGGATTATCTACTTGGTCTCACTCAGTTCAAGATCAACTCAAGTGTGGTTACCTCAAGGCTTTTTTGAGCAATTACACTCTCCATTTCCACACTCTGGCAGCCACTAGCAGTTGGAATGAAACCGCTCTCCTCACCGCTTACCATCAGGGGCTAGATCCACTCATCAGAGCATAAACGGCTATATGTGACGATACCATAGGACTGGAAAATTTTATGCTACGGGCTGTAAGGATATCGCAACGTTTGACTGCCTGTCAACCTGAAGAAACCGCTCACACTCTGTCTTCACTCATTGCCTGTCCTCCAGTACCTTGCATTGAACCCATGCGAGTGGACACCACGCATTTGTCACTCACAGAACAAGCTTGACGTCTGGCTTCAGGTGCTTCAGGACACTACATCAAGACCTGCCCATCACGACCCCCACGCCCAGCAGTGAGTACACTCCAGTTCGAACCAGATATATCTACCTCGTCTCTGTTGACAGTTCAACTATTCAGCCCACATTATTCTGTTTCAGTGCCCACCCTTGTTGACTCGGCTCTTCGGGCAACTTAAATTCTCAAACACTCCTAAGACGCCTTTACCTGCCCCGAAGAAAACACACCCAGGAGCTCTGAGTCAAGACCATTCAAGGAAAGCTGCCTGGGTGTGGGCAGGTGAAACACCAATCTCCCCGTCACATTACAAGTTGGATGTTTGCATCAGGAAACTTTCT
>NW_026129915.1:0-31138 GCF_022985175.1 Labeo rohita | reverse complement strand
GAAAATTTGGTTTAAAATGGCAAAGGAACTCCACTTGGAGAAACAAATTCAGAATTTGAACGGGGTGGCGTACAACCCAGATTTCAAACAAGGGACAATAGATCATAGGTTTACACAATGGATTTACTTAGGAATTTCTGCACTCTTTACAATTATAAACAATGGTAATATGGAGAGCTTTCAAGCTTTAAAAGATAAGTTTGGTCTGGTAAATCATGACCTATTTAGGTATCTACAGGTTCGTCAATATTATTTGAAAGAAATAAAAAAACTATGAGATTAATCAGACTGTGCAGGTTGTTATACAGGCATATAAGAAAGGTACAAGTATCTAAATTATGTAAAGGGAAAAGTAATTTGAGGAATCATTCAATAGAATATATATACGATTTAAATGGGAAAAAGAGGTATTTCCTTGTTACCTGATCAGTGGAATAAAATATGTGCTATCTCACATACCTCAACGAGCTCAAGAATGTGGCATGAGTTTTGTTGGAAAAGTTTGACTCTTTTTTTTATCACACCAAGAATTAAGGAATTACAAATGAGAAACTCCTACCCATGCTGGAGGAAATGTGGTGTAGAAAAACCCCATCATACACATATATTTTGGCATTGTTGAAAAGTGCATCATTTTTGGGAGGTCGTACTTCATGTCGGCCCCATGTCGTACTTCAAAGTGGAAGTCCTGGAGCGCGAGGAACCACCTGGTCACTCTGGCGTTGTTATTCTGGGAGCGGGCCATCCACTGAAGAGGAGCATGGTCAGTGACCAGGGTAAACTTCCGGCCGAGAAGGTAATACCGCAGCTCCAGGACTGCCCACTTGATGGCCAGAGCCTCTTTCTCCACGGTGGCGTAGTTTCTCTCGGCTGGGACCAGCTTTCTGCTGATGTACAGAATCGGATGCTCCTCACCCTCCTGGACCTGGGACAGGACAGCTCCCAGGCCTGTGTTGGAGGTATCCATCTGCAGCAGGAAGGGACAGTTGAAGTCTGGAGCTCGGAGGACTGGTTCCGTGGTAAGGGCCGTCTTTATCCGCTGGAATGCGTCCTCTGCTGCTGGTGTCCACTGTACGTTCTCGGGCTGTCCCTTGCTGGTCAGATCTGTCAGAGGGGCGGCTAAAGAGGAGAAGTTAGGGTTGAAGCAGCGATAATAACCCGCCAACCCTATGAACGCTCGTATCTGGGTTTTCGTCTCTGGCCTTGGTGCGGTCCTCACGACTTCCACCTTTTTTCTGGGGGCAGATAAGTCCTCGTCCGACCTGAAAACCTAGGTACTTCGCCTTGTGGAGCACCAGGTGACACTTTCGAGGGTTGGCGGTAAGTCCAACCTCCACAGATGGTCCAGGTGGTCCTCCCATGCCTCGGAGTGGATGACGACATCGTCCAGGTAGGCGGCGGCGTAGGACTGGTGAGGCCGGAGGATGATGTCCATCATCCTTTGAAACGTAGCTGGGTAGGGTCCGGTACTGCCAGTGGCCACTAAAGGTAGAAAAGGCAGTTTTAGGTTTAGCGGTTTCAGAGAGAGGTACCTGCCAATAGCCTTTCGTTAGGTCCAGAGTTGAGATATACCGGGCCCTCCCCAAACGGTCTAGCAGCTCGTCTACCCGAGGCATGGGGTAGCCGTCGAATTCTGATACCTCGTTGAGGCGCCGGAAGTCATTGCATAAACGCAGGGTGCCGTCCAGTTTGGGGACCATCACGATTGGGCTGGACCACGGGCTGCGCGATGGTTCAATCACCCCTAACTTCAGCATTTGTTGTACCTCATCCTCAATAGCCTGCCGACAAACCTCAGGGACCCGGTATGGCCGCTGCCGGACGACGACTCCTGGTGGCGTCCGGATGTCATGCTGGAGGACGTTCGTCCACCGGGAAGGGGAGAGACCACATCGGAGAACTGACCGATCAGGTGTTGTAGCTCCCCCTTCTGGGCAGCCGAGAGGTGGGGGTTGACGTCTAAAACCACGGGATACAACCACATGGTCAGCCATTAGCCGGGACATGAAGGCGGTACCTTGATCGGTCAGGATCTCCGGTGATATGCCGACTCCGCTAAACTGCAAGAACAGCTCCTGGGCGATGGCTTTGGCTGTGGCTTTTCGGAGGGGAACTGCCTTGGGATACCAGGTGGCAATCACCAGGATGTGTTCATGTCCCCGGGCAGACTTCGGCAGCGGCCCTACCAGGTCCATCCCGATGTGCTCGAAGGGCACGTTGATGATGGGCAACAGAATCAGCGGGATAAAAGGGATGAAGGTGTAAGATAAAAGGACATCCTTATGTATTGTAAGAGTAATAAAGTGTAAATTACTGTAAGTTAACAACAAGCAAACTGTAGAAAAACAATAATACATTGACAACTATGTTGTCAGTAGTTTAAAGTAAAATCAAAAAAGAAAGAAAGAAAGAAAACAGCAAAGCAATAATATGCTCATTACTAGCACATTATAAATATTAGTTTATAAGCTTAAATGGCAGGTGACCAATTTAAGGCAGTCAGTTTCCCCAAACAAAATGAGTTAACTCAAGTTTTATTTTTGCACATGAAGTAGATTACAGTAAAGAACTCTACATCTAACAGTAACATTTGCCAGTATTTTATCATTAATTTACAGTGTACGAGTCATGTTATGTGTTTTTAAAAATACAAAGAGAAAAGAAAAAACATTCAATTCTAGAGATAAACTGAAATCTTCATTGCAGTATGAAGTTTTTTTTTTACACTGCATCAATGAAGGAACATTTTAGAAGCTTAACCAGCCACAACATTTACACTGTTGGTTGGTTCCTTGAACAGAGCACAGTTCAGATTGCTTATTATTCCAGTGCTTTTCAACACAAACACTGTGTCACACCAGAGCATTTTCTGAACACTTTTTGTCTTGACTGCAGTGACTTTAAACTTTTCATATGGAGGAATCAGCACCTCTTCCTCATCAGGAATCCTAGAATAATTTGTAATATCAGCACCGTAACAAGTGTTGACTTCAAAGCAAGACTTATCTGAATACATTTCAGCTACCTTCTTATTAAGAGACGAGGATGTAAATGAGCCAAAACGAACCTCTTTGTTCAGAACATTCTTATCAAATTCACGATGTACACTACGGTAAGTTGAATAGCATGACTTCTGTGTTTTTTTCAGAATCTGTATCGCTTCTGTTAACAAGAAGTGAAGTGAATACCATTTGTATGTCTTGTCTATATATTTTTCTCTATCATGACGGTCAGCCTCATTCAGACTTTTATAGATTGAATCAGTGTACACATAAATGGCAATCATATGATTCTTTGTAAGTGCCTCCTTTGGTTCCTTGCCTTTGCTTTTTTGCCAAGCCGTATTAAATTCTGTAGAGCTGCTGAGTTCTGTCTCCAGAAGTTTTGTCGTCACCAGTTTTGCCATTTTGTCTGTACAGCCGTCATATTGATCATCAACAGAACTCAGTGCCATATCCAATGGAAGTATCGGTTCTGCGGTAGTAGCACTGTGTACCTGAATCAACATTATAATCATCAGTCATCAGTATTTGAGACTACAATACTCCTACTAGAGCACAAGCTTACCTGTCCTATGGCAGCTGAAATGAGAAGAAGAGCTTCAATCATCTGCAGCATCTTGAGTCAGTCAAATCCCTCAAATGATCTCACAGATCTAGTGAAGCGCAGATCCTGAAAGACAACAAGAAACACAGTCACTGCACTAGGAATATCTGGATTTGTAAAACTGTGTTCACCAATTTCTTTTTAAATTTGTGAAACTGCTGTTGGGTATCAAAATAGTGTCAAATATGCAATATGCATCTGTGAAGTATGCTGATGCTTGTTCACTTCACCTCTAAATTTACCTGAGAATTGTTTGTTATTTTTCAGAAGCAATGGCAAGAGAGGAATGTAAGAAAAGACAGTTACTCGCAGACAGATGACAATGATGATCTCAAACTTAGAGATGGGAAAGTTGGCTTTTTATACTGGATATAATGTGTGTGCGCATGTGTTCTCAGATGTTATGTGTGATTAGAAATGACGTGTACTTACAAGAGCCAGTACAGTTCCTCATGGTTCTTGTTCTGTAATCAGGTAACAGTAGCACAAAATTGTAAAATATAAAGTAAACTTTCTATATAAATTAAAAGAAACCACTAGATCTCCTTGTTACCGCTTTCTCAAGTACGTCCCTTTTTGCACAAGTTAAAAAATATGATGCAGTTTTCTTGAACCTCTTTGACAACAGATATGATCTTAGGCTCTTTTGAAAGGTGTAATATTGGTATTATTGGTAATATATTTTTTATTTTTATTTTTTTTAACAACACAATTTTTAGACTTTAATTTTTAAGATTTTTGGGTTGCAGACTTTGACAGAAGTGTGAAGAAGATTAAAGGCACTAGAAATGTAAATTAAACAGTTCTGGTTGAACTGCTGTACAAGATAAGAGTGTTCGTTAGGTTAATTTGTATAATACATGAAAGACATCAATAGAGAGTACCAAATGAATACAGTGAGCTTCATATATACTGTTTAACAGATGCTCTGTGGAGTCACTGTTGCCAAATTGAAATATCTAATCTTTTATCTTTTTAATCTTCACTTATACAGTAGTAGTAGGATTCTGCGGCACAAGGAGCTAAGTGTTACATTTGAATGTAGACCAGGCCAGGGATTCAAGAACAAGAAGCATTTGAATTATAGTGCATGTCATGAAGTGTATTGCTAAGAATGATCCATCTAATCATTCTTGTCTTTCTGCAAATTGTATAGTTGTATGGTGTACTGTATAGCGATATGACCCAGCATTCAAAATACTTAAGACATAATCAAAACACTCCAACGCAGTCTCCATTCTTTGCGAAAGATGGAAAAAAGGTGCACAGGAAACAATAAAACTTGAAACAATGATATACAACCCACCAAATCACAGATACGCTGATTCGCACGGGACTAATATTATCACAGGACCTCGGTGTTCTGCAAAATATGGTAGGTCATTTGCGGGGGAATTCGCACTCAATTATTACAGATTACTGGAGGTTACCAGGTAATACTAATCCTGTGCGAATAGGGTTTTAGCCTCATTGTGTCTGTTCAGGGGGGTTTCTAGGATTTGAAAACATCCGGGGCTGGTGCCAAAACATCAGGGGCTTGTGGTGGCGGATGGGAGCTCACATCATACTTGTGTAAGATTTTGTTAGACACAGGTGAGTGAACCTGGATCCTTCTAATTTTAATTAATTCAAACTATGAAACTTTTAAACTTTTAAAATTTAACATCAATTTATCAAAGGTTAAGTTATGTTTAAGGCCCTATGAAATGTTTTATTTTTTCTCAACTTATATTTTATTGTTACCAAATTTGTTTTAGCATGTCTATTTATTTGAATGCATAAAACAACTTTATTTATTTCTACAACAGCCTTATGATATAGTGTGTTGTGTATTTAAATTTTTCTGGTTATCAAATAAAGGCATAAAATATTAGTTTATCTTTTAATTAATGAAAATGAAATTTTATTTTTGGCACATAAAGGGGATGTACTATTAAAATTTAAAAGATGGAATAAATATTGTGTAACAAAGTTTTATTATTTTTTCATACAGCTGTAGTACTGTAGGTACGTACATTCTACTGAATGATTTTGACGGGTTTCCGTGAATACCTTTAAATTTCTGTGAGTATATGACTCTAGTTTTACTCAAATGAAACAGTAAAATGCTCACGAAGTACTCTCAGAGCAGTTCTGGAGATGTTGTTCATGCATTTTTTATGGCAGACGCTGAAATCACGAGTGTCGTGCACGCACTTCAATATGTGTGTAGTAAAGGAAATCGTGCGTGCGTCTGCACCATTCATTCATAAAGAGACATGCAGAACATGCAGGATTCATATTTAAATGGTATTTTGCGGCTTATATTTACGCATACTAATCCATATCGCGATTTGATTGAAGTGTAATGAACTTTGACAAATTCCGTGAATTCCTCGGAAATCATATTGCGATACAAAAACATCCAGGGCTAGAGAAAAATCTTGCGGGGCTCGAGCCCTGAATTATTAGCCCTAGCGACGCCCTTGTGTCTGTTTGCCCTGTCTCTCTAGCTCACTAGTTTGTTGCTATAGTTACCTTTGTGTGTTTCCATGGCCATTGATTAGCTCCACCCCTTCATTACCTTGTTAAATTGTTTAGTCTTGTGTATTTAAGCCCTCATGTCCTATTGTCTCTCTGTCTGGCTTTAATGTTGTCCTGGAACCTGCTGTTTGGTTTAATCATCTCTGTGTTCTTGTCAGGTCAGGTCTGGTCAGGTCAGGTCAGGTCAAGCTCATTCTTGGGATTAAATAATGGCTGCACTTGGGTTCTCTTCAACTCACCTTCAGTGGACTCATTACACCTTGTTACAATACAAAGAGTGATGGTTGATTAACTTTTACAATACTGATTCAATTATATAATTTCTTATAGGATTGATATTAGGATATTATTACATATTTTGCATGCCTCCTTTATTTAACACACAGCTCATTTGAAGAGAGATCCATGAACTAAGCTAACAAACTGATGATCTTAATCAGGTGTGTTAAATAAGTGGAAAATGTGCAAAGCAGTGGACCTCCAGGACCAGGACTGAGAACTGCTGGTGTTTATGTATGTATGTATGTGTGTGTGTGTGTGTGTATATATATATGTGTATATATATATATGAAAATTGAATTTGAGTTGCTCATTGTAAATAGTGTACTAATTTATGAATTTGGGTTCAGTAGGAAGGTGGGTGCCATTTTGTTTTCTACAACTTATTTTCTTCTGGTTATGTTAGAGAGTTAGTTTAATCTGCTGTATTTTCTTTTCTTTGAAGCATAGGCAGTTGATTTATAAAAGGTAGTTTTGTTATGTTTGTTATTTTGGTCCTGCCCCTTTCTGAAGTCAAAACCCTTTTGTTATTTCTTTGTTTTAAAACTTTAAAAACTTCTCTTTTGCTGGAGTGACCGTAGTTGTTTGGGGGGTTTATTGTAGTCTTTCTGGGCTTGGAGACGGTGTTTCTCTCTGCCGTCATGCTGTCAATCACCACCAACCATTTATTTCTGTTGCGGTCCTCCCTGGACATATTCAGACCGTAACAGAAATTGGGGGCTCGTCCGTGCTTCAGCCCTTGTGAATTGCGTACGAGCCGGAACAATAAGTGGTAGTGGAGGGTCGTTCGTTTATTCATTCATTATTTTTGAGCTTTTTAAATTAAGCGTGTGTACTTTGTTGCCTGACAGCTGTTTGAGGTACGTGCTTTAAGTTCTTTTGCATTTCACATTTATTGTTTGCCTGGCTGTTTTACTTTTTGATGAGGAAGGAATAGTATGTGTAGTGCAATATGGATTTTTTGATCTAACTTCGTTCGCATTATGTCCTTCGCTGGAAGTGTTTGATCGATGCAGAAAATTTTTTTTAATTGAGATTGCAGGTTTCTTTCACATTAATATTTCGAGAGACGCGAGTAAACAGGTAATCAAGGAGGAGCTGTTTGGGGAGTTACTTAAAACTGGCGTGCTGCCGTCTGACAAGGAGGCTGTTGTTGGAACAGAGTCGGAGGCTGTTCGCTACGGGCTGCAGTTTCGGACTTTGATCTTAAACTAACAAGGTTGTCAAGCTCCTCATCCGTGATCTTTGTGTATGTGTCTTTAACAGAAATGCCATACTCATTGAGAAGATGCTTAATAATCCTCCTTGAGACACCAAGATGCTGGGCAATACATGGAACAGACAGCTGCATACTTACTAGTTTCTGAAGATGCTCTTTTGTGATGATGATTTTTGACTCCAAACTGCACTTCTAGCATTTTCGATATCCCGGTCCACAATGTTTGTTAGGGTTGAAAATGCATTGAGGTGTTCATCTTGGACACTTATTCGATTGTACGTGGAGCTGATGAAGAGAAGTTCATGACTACATTAAAAGCTGCAAATTGTCAGACCCTTTGGACTGTTTTGATTTGACATTTGATATTCCGTCAGTTTACGCTGTGGTTGCTGTTCCCCGCTGTTTCCTGTCCATTCCTGTTCACTGTGGATTATTTAATAAAACTCTAGGTGCTGGACTTCCTCGCTTCTCCTCGTCTTTCCCCACACACAATGCCAGCGTGACACAAATACTCCAAAGGAAATTTATGTGTTGCAAAATCTGCTAAAAAATTTGTTACAGAGATACAAAAAACTGAAAGACCTTAAGCCTTATTGTTTATTTTTGCTCTGTTTTATTGTTATTTGTTTGTTTGCAAAACTTTTATCTCTCAATACTTAATTTTCCTTTTGCAATTTTTTTTTTTTTTTTGCATTTTTTTTTTTTTTTTTTTTTTTTTTTTTTTTTTTTTTTTTTTGCTCAATACTTTTTCTTTTGCTAAATTTTATTTTATCTTGCAAGTATATTCGGCTCTATATTGTCTCCATAGAAGTGACCCTAACCAACCACCTCCTTCACAGCTTTGAACCAAAAAATTTTATGGTACATTTCTGGAAAGTTTCCAAAAAATCCCAGAAGATTCCCAAAAATCCTGTAAAGTTTACAAAATTCCTGGAATGTTTCCAAAATTTGCTGGAAAATTTTCCACCTTTTTGCATCCCTACTTGCAACAAAAGAACACTTATTGATTATTTCAAATCAGGAAGGAGATTGTCAAATTTGGGGCAAGTAACCAAGATTAATGGTCAAAGACACAGTACATCATGACCATCACATGAGGAAAATCATTAGTAGAGATTTTGTTGGGTGGGTTCCCCCACCCAGGACAAAGACCAGACTCTTTCTACACTTTTCGACCTTTCTTCACAGAATACATCCTCGCGTTTACATAACGGCACAAAGACTGTCCTTTACAAATGTAGATGCACCAAAAATTATGTTTAAAAGGACTTATAATTAAATTTTAGTCCACTGCATAACTCCCTATCATGTATGTAACCCACACATTTGTCTATCATATCCTAATGACTCATTCTGTATGTCCTTTTAATAACTATTAAATAGCTTAAAGCAGTAGTTTTCAAACTGGTCCTGGAAGCACCCCTGCCCTGCACATTTTGTGTGTCTCCCTCATCTAACACACCTGATTCAGTTCATTGGCTTGTTAGTAGAGGTTGCACATCATGAATTGGGGGTGTCTGATAAGGGAGACATATAAAATGTGCAGGGCGGGGGTGCTTCCAGGACCGGTTTGAAAACCACTGGCTTAAAGGGTTTATATTTGTGTTTGGTATGCCTGAGCTTGCTTTCTCGAAACGTTTCTATCATTCAGTTTTTTGTAAAATGTATTATTGTAACGTGGAGAGGGAGACGAGAGGCGAGCGGATCCAAACGCAAAGCTTTATTCATAGGGCGAGACAAAGACATGGTCGAACAGGCAGAGTCAGGCAGAGTAGCAAACAGGTATTTGGGGGGAGACACAAGAATAGTCCGTGAAGCAGGCGTGGGTCGATCAGCGGCGAACATAATCCATAGAGCGAAGAAGAGGGAAAATCCATACAACGAGCGAGAAGTTCAAGAGGCAGACGGCAAGACAGACGAAACGAGATGGCCAGGTGAGAAAGTTAAACTAAGGGAACCTGGGAACAGGGGAACTCAGGAACTAGGAAACACAGGAACTAGGAAACTCAGAAACTAGGAAACTCAGGGACGACTATGAAAAGGTTGCTAGCACTACGAGAGCGCTAAGCGCAAAGTACGTAGTTCTCCACAATACAACTCCACAATACTTGGTGAGATACAGAGGGAAAGTCCAGGGCTTAAATAGCGCTTTTGATTGGCCACAGGTGTTGGCGCAATCAACGCAATGGGTAATGGGAGAAGTAGCCAGGGGTGCAGTGCAGCAGTCTGTGTGATTAGACAGAGCGAGAGCGACATCTGGTGGTAAGCAGACCAAGGGTCACCGACCAGATTCATGACATAGCCCCCCGACGCTCCAACGGACCAACAGTCCAGGGGAGCGGTGGGGCGGGGGTGAGACAGGGCGAGGGTTGGAGGGCCAGGTCCATGTATATGACCTGGGGATAGAGGGAGGATCGGCAGAGCAGAAGCCCACCAGGGTGGAGCAGGCAGAGCTAGAGCCCACCAGGGCGGAGCAGGAGCCCACCAGGGCGGAGCAGGCAGTGCTGGAGCCCACCAGGGCGGAGCAGGCGGCGCAGGGGAGACTTGTGCAGACTTGTGAACAAACGAGACCTCTGGAGCAGACTTGCGAACAGACGAGATCTCTGGTGCAGACTTCCGAACATACGAGACCTTTGGAGCAGACTTGCAAACAGACGAGACCTCTGGAGCAGACTTGAGAACAGACGAGACCTCTGGAGCAGATGTGTGATCAGACGAGTCCTCTGGAGCGTAGTGTGCAGTGCACATACTCAGAATAGTGACCGCCATCACACTGGCAGTCATGGCATGACGTGGCTGTGGGCGACCAGCTGAGACGTGACTTGACTCTGGGCGACCACCTGAGACGTGACTTGATTCTGGGCGACCAGCCGAGACATGACTTGACTCTGGAACAACAGTAGTAACTTGACCTGGCTCGTGAGGAACAGCTGAGACCTGACCTGGCTCATGGCTGTGACTTGCCTTGGCTCGTGAAGAGCAGCTGTGACTTGACCTGGCTCGTGAAGACCAGCGGTGACTTGACCTGGCTCGTGAAGACCAGCGGTGACTTGACTTGGTTCATGGAGATCAGAAGTGACTTGACTTGGCTCGTGAAGATCAGCAGTGACTTGACTTGGCTCGTGGAGATCAGCAGTGACTTGACTCGTGAAAAATCAACAGTGACTTGACATGGTTCAGGAATGACAGCTTTGACTTTGCTTGACTCAGGAACGACAGCTGTAACTTTGTTTGACTCGGGAACAACAGCTTTGACTTGACTTGACTCTGAAACAACAGCCGTAACTTGACTTGGGTAACACAGCTGCAACTTGACTTGACTCAGGAAACACAGCTGCAACTTGACTTGACTCGGGTACGACAGTTGTAACCTGACTCGGGAAACACGAGAGACAAGCATGCTCTGATACCCGTGCTCTGATACCCGCAGCTTTCTATACGGAACTACACGAGCTGTGTATGTATGGTAGGAGTAAACGATTATCAGTCCTCCAGGGAGTTGAATGCGATTGTCGCATTCAATGCTTGTTTCTTGCGAGAGACAGGCATGCTCTCATACCTGCTTTCACAAGCTCGTGAGCTGTGTGCGTGTGTGGTTGAGAGCAGCGCGTCCAGCTCTCAAGGGAACTGGATGTGCTCATAGCGATGCATTCACAAAAGGATGGAGGTGAGTCTTCAACTCTTTACCTGAGTTGTAATATCCGAATTTGCATGAGTGCGTTCGCCAGTCACGGCATTAATGACGTATTCGCGGCGGCGGCTCCGTTCTCGCCTGGTTCCCGGGGGGAATCTAGTGCGTGGACGGAGCGTTTAACTCCCGAATATATGCTGCACGTTGCGGTTGCGGTGTTAATTTTGTGCCAAAACTCTGGTTTATGGACACCTCCTGAGCATGGCCATCTGAGGGTGGTTATAGTTCAGCCATGTTTATGGTGGGACAGACTTACTTAAGGGCAGCTATCTGAGGCTAGCTGTGTGTTAATTTGCCCCTTCCTAGAAGCATAGCTATCTGAGGGTAGCTATGTGCTTACTAAGACCCTTCCTTGGTGTCCTTAATAGCATCTTCCTGGAGCCTGCCGAGATGGTGCTGTCTACCCTTTCGGGTTCATATTTAAACAGCCCACGGCTGGAAATGTGTTGGCGGTTACATGTCCCCTTTCCTAAAGCCAGCTATCTGAGGATAGCCATGTGCTAGTTTGGTGATTGCTGCCCTTCCTAGGGTTTTTAGTTAGCGGTCTCCTGAGCCCTACCCAGCAATACTGTTGCCCCTCTTTGGAATTTAGGTGGACAGCTTCCTTTCTGTAGTCCAGGTGGTTTCATTTAACTTCTACCTGATAGCCCTTCCTACACACATCGGTATCCGAGGATATCTATGTGCCAGCTCAATGACTGCTCTCCTTTCTAGGATCTTTGAAGTAGCGGTTTCCTTTAGCCCTCGCCTAGATAGCGCCTTCTCCACTATAAGTAGATGGGCCTCTCTGGTGGTCTGGGTTGTGTTTAGGAGGGTTTATCGGGTTCTTCGAACTGGCTATGCGGGACTAGCTGCTGATAGCTCAGTGATTTCTCCCCTTTCTAGGGTTTTTTAAGTAGTGGTCTCTTGAACTTTTATCCAGACAGTGCTGTCTCCCCTGCTAGGGTTGTAAGTAGACTGCACACTTTCTGTGTGTTTGTCTCAGCTGGTCCCCTTCTAGTGCATTGACATTGATGTGCAGGGTTATGTTCTATTATGTATAGAACAGCCTAACTGATGCTCCGGACTCAGTCTTCAGACTAGCCTTTCTAGTATGTCCGTGGATGAATCGTGCTCGGGAGCTATAGTTGTGAGTATGATCTTTTATCTCACTAGACCTGGTATTTGTTATTAGCCGCTTAGACTTGTGTTACAGTATTTTCGGTTGGGTTCTGTGTTCATTATATATTTCAGGATAGGTTTTCCATCGATGACAGGACTCCTGGCTGCTGTTGATGTCTCCATCCTGGATCGGATTTGGAAGGCTTTCCTTATTCTGCAGCCGAACCACTAGGTACTACGAGATAGTTCCTTGTTCATCGGGTCCCTGCTACAATTCTGCAACCCCAGGGCTTGTCAATCTCCATTCAGGTAACCTTCAGTTTGACATGCTTTCTGCTCACTTTTTCTTACCTCTAGGACTTGTTTTGTCCTTTCTCTAGGTAAGCTCTCTTCTGGATTCATCGCACTCTTTTCATGCCTCGCCCTGAGGGGCTTCCCAAAAGTAAGAAGAAACATTGCAGAGCTATTCACCCAATTCTCATGCTTTAAGGCGTTTCTGTGGAAACCCCTTTTTAGTGCTGGCTCTGAGGAGCTGCAGCCTGCCAGGCATGATTAGGCCCATTCTGTTCGTGCACACCTGATGGTTGGCTAGAACAGGGCCCACACTTTCTTTTGAGAAAGAAAGCACAGACTACTTGGGTTGATAATAGCTAATGCCCCTCTTTGGCAGGGCATGGCGATGCCTCTTTCTAGCCATTGTTGGTTGCCCTGGTTAGGCTCCCCTCCATGGAGGGCTAGCCTTGGTGCTCACCTCAGCTACAGGCTGAAGGTACTAGAGCACTTTAGTTGATTTGAACTAATTTCTCTAAGAATGATTCGACTCCCCCTCGATGCTGGATTTTGTTCTATACCTCCTTCTGGATGCTCATCCCAGGATACAGTAGTGCTCACCTCGCTGAGACGGGGTTTTTTGGAGCACACTATCCTTTGGTAGAGTGGGTAGTTCCTCGCCCTCTTGGGGATTAGGTTCCTTCCCTATGGCTGCTGACGCTCCATGACGACCTCATCGGATAAATCTGCCGCTTGCTGCCGCCCGATGTATTCCTCCTCCCATCACATTATGTGTGTATGGAAGATGCACTACCCTATTTGGGTACTTGAGGCCTTTGCTTCCTGGAGCTTCATAGGATCAGCAACCTAGGTCATTAGACCTCTTCTCTACCCTTGTGATGTCTCTCCTGACATGCGATAAGCAGGGCTGTGCTCCCCTCGCTAATGCAGGGTCATTAAAGCAAGCTGCAAGGGGTAGGTCCTCTCTATAGTAGGTTAGGTACCTACCCTACAGCTGCTGTGCATTCCATTGCTGTCACATTGGATAAGTCGGCTGCCTGCTGCCGCCCAATGTGTCTCTGCTTCTGTCACAGTGTGTACAGAAGTTGTACTACCCCATTTGGGTATTAAAGGCCTCTGGCCTCCTGGAGCTTCATAGAATTAGCAGCCTAGGTCACTTGACTTAGTTTCTGCCCTTGTATCTCTCCTGTCAGGAGATGAGCGTGGCAGTGCTTCCCTCACTAAGTAAGGTCATTTAAGCACACCATTCTTGGGCAGAACGAACTGGTCCTCCCCAGTATTGGTGAGGTATCTACCCTGCGGCTGCTAAATGCTCACCTTGGTTATTAGGACTGAGGTTTTGTTACAATCTCATTGGATAAATTGTCCGCTTGCTGCCGCCTGATGTGTTTCGCCTTTCGCCTCCTTGACTGCAGCGGCTGCACTGACCCATTAGGGTCTTATAGGCCTTGGTCTCCTGGAAGCTCCATAGACAGCAGCCTAGGTCTTTAGGCCTTTTTCTCTGTCCCTGAGATGTCTCTCCTGACATTGCATGAGCTTGGCAATGCTCCCCTCATTGAGGGTCTTCTGTGAGCATGTCACTCCTAATTGGAGCTCATAGGTACTTCTCTATATGGAGAGAAGTGGGGCATCCCATTCAGGCTACTCAGTATTGAGCTTTGCAGTGCTCCCCTCTTACAGAAGGGCCACTTTGCACATGATTCTGCTCCCTGAGAGCTTAAAACCTCCCTTATTTGGGATTTGTGTTCTCTGCTTCCTAGAGCCTCTTTTTTTGTGAACGGTATTTCAGTGTCCAGGATAGCTGGGCACATTCTAAAATCCACGTTGTGGTAAGAACGCACACTAGCTTCTTGTGTTCTTTCTAAAATTCTGTACCCTTTCTCGAAATGTTCGGCCCCGGAACCTTGGGCCACACTTGACTTATGTATCTTATCAATACCTCTGAACGGGGTGCCGATGACCTGCCCGACCAGCTCCTCGAGCGAGGTCACGCAAATCAGTAGGTAAACCCCCTGTTGACGAGCCGAGTTCTAGGCTACTGTCCTAGACTATAGGCTATATCCCTTAAAGGAATTTCTTTTCTGATTCCAAGTCTGAGCTGTGCCCTACGGTCAGGCATCTCTAGCCTGGTCCTTACAGGTAAGTTCTCGGGTATGCAGCTCAGGCCTTTGGCCGAAGGGATTAAGTCACTGACAGCCGCCTGGACGTCTTTTGGGGCAGCTCCCTCTACTTGGGTGGAGCTGGTACTTAGTGCTCGCCTTTGGTGTCTGGCTCGCACTCCCCTCAGCATGGCAGCATGGGTATAACCATTCCCCAAAGCGACCTCTAGAGGACGCAGTTCGAAGTTCCCTCGAAAGGGAATGTCTCAGTTTACGTATGTAACCCTGGTTCCCTGAGAAGGGAACGAGACACTGCGTTCTCTAGACTCGTGGCCATGCTTCGGACACGAGCTTCAGACGAAGAAGCGGAAGATGTGTTCGACCAGCGCCCTTTTGTACTATATGGTCGCGCTGGTATGATGCGCCTGCAGTGACGAGTCGCGCCGGCAGTGACGTCATAGGCTGTCGCCGGCCAGTAGTATGTAGTTTTTTGTATATAGGCTTCAGACACGGGTCACGTAGGAGACGTTCCCCAAAGCGACCTCTAGAGGACACAGTGTCTCATTCCCTTCTCAGGGAACCAGGGTTACATACATAACCTGGGACGTTTATATGTCTTTAGATTTATACAATAAAGTCTTATTTATATTGAAACAAGATGTAGCTTGTGTTTTGTGCTTACAAGTTAATGTCTTAAACTGCCAACCTTGTTACCTTGCAATTAGAGTGTTTTCACTATGTTTTGGATATTAGTATCCATTGCAGAGTTGCTCTTATACGGCTCGTTCAGTGAATCGCAGGCCGACTGAATGAGTGGAACTACAGAATTCATCTGAATGAGTTCTATCTTCTCACAGGGTCAAGCTGCCATGTCACAGGAGATTGGGAGGGGTCTCCTGCCTACGTGATCGATGAGTGTTCAGGACATCTGTGATATTGATGTGTCTTCATAATAGATATTAAAGTGAATCCTGTTTTATTCTGTCTCTACCCTCTAAGATGCTGACTGCATAGTATGTGTGTAACAAACCATACTGATAAGATTCTTGCCGGAGCTAGGCAACCTTGAAATGAAGATAGGAGTTTTGTGTGTCTGTTTGTGTGCGTCAGCATCTGTCTTTGAGTTCAGATAAGAAGACTGTCCTGGAGCTGCTGCCCGTCTGTCAGGAAGCTGGTGATCCACTGACAGATGGAGGTGGGTACAGAGAGTTTATTCTGAAGGATATCTGGGATGATGGTGTGGACAGTGGAGCTGAAGTCCACAAACAGGATCCTTGCATAAGTCCCTGGACTACACACAGCTCCAGAGATCTGTTGAAGATCAATGTGAAAATAGCTGGACAGCACAGGCTTTGAGACAGGTGGGAGAGACACCGTCTGGGCCTTTGCCTTTCCTTATCTCATGCTTTCTGAAGTCTTTGCATACATCATCTTCATAGATTTACTGCTGGCTGAGAAACAGTAGGGCTGGGGAGAGGGAGGGTGTTGATGGCTTTGTTGTGAGACAGTCAGAGTGGGTGTGGGATGTCAGACCAGGCTTTTGCTTTTCAAACCTGCAGTAAAACTTGTTCAGGTCTTCAGCCAATTGTTGACTGGCTTCAGTGCTGGGGGATGGTGTCTTGTAGCTGGTATTGTCTTTCAGGCCATTCCACACTGATGTAGAGTCATTGCTTGAAGGCTGTTTTATTAGCTTTTCAGAGTAGTTTAACTCTGCCAATCTTATCTCCCTATTCAGTGTGTATTTGGCCTGCTTGTACAAGTCTTTGTCCCCACTCCTGTAGACATTCTTTTTAACCTGGTGAGGCTGTTTGACTTTTGCACTGAACCAAGGTTTGTCATTGTTAAATGTTAAATAAGTCCTGGTGGGAACACACATGTCCTCACAGAAACTGATGTAGGATGTCACAGTGTCAGTGAGCTCATCCAGATCAGTAGCTGCAGCCTCAAAAACACTCCAATCAGTAAGGTCGAAGCAGGCTTTTAAATTCTTTACAGTTCTAACTACAGGTTTAGCAGATTTAAGTTTCTGCATGTAGGCGGGTAGAAGATGAACCAAACAGTGAACAGAGAGTCCCAGAGCTGCTCGGGGGACAGAGTGGTATGCATCCTTTAAAACAGTATAGCGGTGGTCCAGTATAATGCTGTCTCTGGTGGGGCATGTGATGTGCCGTCTATATTTAGGCAGTTCACGGGTGAGATTAGTTTTATTAAAATCACTGAGAATGATAATGAAAGAGTCCGGATAACGCTGCTCTGTGTGTTTGATCTGATTAGCCAACAGTTCTAGTGCCGCGCTCACACATCTTTAAAACTGTCATGTCTGTACACCAGCTTTCGTTAATATAAAAACATAATTCACCGCCTCTCATTTTCCCCGATGACTCAGTGACGCAATCTGTCTAATCAGCGGGAAGCCAGTTAGATGTAGTGTGCTGTCCGGAATGGCTCTGGTCAGCCAGGTTTCCATGAAGCAAAGCGCAGCAGAGTTTTAAAACTCCTTGTTTGTGCGGGTGAGGAGTCATAGTTCATCTGATTTATTTGCTAGGAAGATTCTCCAGATGAATGCTCGACAGCGGAGTCCTAAATCCACGCTGTCAGAATGTCACAAGTGCGCCAGAGTGCTTCCCTCACTTGCGCCGCCTGAAGCGCTTGTAATTAAACTAACTAAAATGTCCAGTAAAACACCTGAATGCCCAAGTGTCGGCAGAAAGTTATTTGGTGTGCTATTTCTGATGTCCAGGAGTTGAGTCATTCAATCCAGCTGTGCCTCTCTAATATGCATATTATTGTGTGGAAAGTCTCACTGGGCATGGATATATTTTGGAACGTAGTTGTTTGAGGAGAGTTGTATTCCCAGCTTGATTTTGGGGAATGTGTTTTCCTGTGTTAAGCCTGATGGGTTTAGTAGTGGGCTGCCTCCCCAGGCTTCTGGGCATTTTTAAGTGGACGGTCCCTCTGAATCCCACTGATCAAGTTTGTGCTGAGTAGACGTTTCCCACCTTTTCAGGGCTTTAGGTGAACAGCCCTTGCTCGGAGTGTAGTTGTCTGTGGATAGTTATGCTCCAGCTCAAACTTACTTTGCCCTAGAATTTAGTGGTCTGAGGGCAGCTGTGTTCTAATCTGGCTTCTGTGACCAGGCTGAGTTACCCTTGGCACATGCTCTCTCAAATAAGTGCTAAATCCTTGCCTGCTATTTGAGGATAGCTGTGTTTCAGCTTGGTGACTGTTCCCCTTGTTAGGGCATTAAAGTAGTAGTGTCCTAAGCCCCTTGCCTAGACAGTCCCCTTTTAGGGTTTTTAAGCAGACAGCCCACTGTTGGTGGTCCTGGCAAATTACAGTGACTTCCCCTTCCCAAGATCATGGCTATCTGGGGGTAGCTATGTGCCAGCTCGGTGACTGGTGCCCTGTTTAGGGTTTTTAAGTAGCAGTCTCCTTGAGCCTTTGCCTAAGCAGAGCTATCTTCCCTGCTAGGGATGTAGGCAGATAGCCCACTCTCTGTGGTCTGGTCAGTTTTGTGGGAAGGAACTAGTAGATAGCTCACATAGCATTGCTATCTGAGGTTGGCTGTGTTCCTAACTTGGTATGGATATCATTCTTTCATCTGAAATTGGGTTCCCCATTTCTGCCAAGCTATGTGAGCAGCCCAGGGCATCAGTGGCTTGGCCTCTTTCTGAGGAAAGGTTAGGTGTTATGTCTGTCCCTTACTTGGTTCTCCCACCAGGTGGACCGTTGTGCGCCGTGGCATGGCATAGTTGGCATTTCATTCCCCAAAGTGTCCTCTAGAGGACTGTGGGTCACACAGTGAGAAAGGGTGGGTTGCAGAAAGTCACTTGGCTGCAGGTAAATTTATGTTACATAAATTAAACAAAACCAATCCGATAATGAGCAAACAACTCTTTAGAGATGGCTCTTTTTGTCAAAGGAATCATTTAATTTAAACCATTTAAAAGGCTGTGTGACTGCATCCTCTGGAGGTCGCATTTGAAGCCCGCAAACATCATGGGTCTCATTTAAGAAAAGTAACTGTTAAATTGCAAAGTAAAAAAGAAATTACAGTATTTTATATCTCACTTGCAAAAACAATGCAATTTTATTACAGTTACTGTTCTTAAATTAGACATCCTTGATGACATATGAGGCCTACAAATGTGACCTCAGCTTGCAGCCATACACACAAGAATCAGAAGTCTGAATCAACACAGCATTCATTGAATGACTTGTATGTTTCATTTGTGTTGAACTGTCACTTGTATGCATCAGCAACATACATACACTACTACAGCATTTAATGACCACAATGTTAAAATGGAAAAGTTTTTAAAACTAAAGGCATCACGGACCTGTAAGAAGTCTTCAGATCATGTCAAAACAACAAAATCTAAAGGAGGGAGCCACACAGAAAATATGACCAGTCCTACCTTGATCTTGATTTTTATTCCCTGCGGAGGTCAAGAGGGTGAGGAAGTCCCGCAATGTCTTTAATGCTTAGAAAAGTTGGCAGGTGCTAACGTAAAACCCTCAAAACTTAAACAGCACCTCACAATAAAGCATTCTGCATATGCGAACAAAGGGCGATTGATTTTCATCAGATGCCCATTTTCAACAAGTTGATATGATTCTTTAGGGTCTTAATGAAAAGTCTATAACATGCTTTGGTTAAAATTTCTCAATGGTAGAGTAAATAACACTCTTTGTGGAGTGACGAGCCTTTTTACTTTAGCCTCATTTAGCCGCGTTTTGCCGCTAAACTTGCTAACTAGCACGTTATTATGGAAGGCGATCGCAAAGATTCATAAAAAACCCTTATACACACTTCTGCTGTAAGTGAAGCTGGATCACGAATGATTCGTGCAAACATAGACGGATATATGTAGATCGGGAGGCGCATTCCATTCACAAACAAATGTAATCCACTGCAACTTCAGCATCTCAGATGTCGGGAGTAAATGACGACCACCATGTTCATTATTACATCCAGCAACACAACACCTCAGTCGCTCAATCTGAGATATTCTTGTCTAATTTACATCCCTGCTCCGGCATCGAAACAATGGAGGTCAGTCTGTTACAGCTGATTTAGTCTGTGATAAGACGCTCAGGTCAATCAACTATCATGGGAGTGGCCTCTGTTGGTGTGACGCCACACCGACAGGCATCTGAGAATGGCTCGATTTGAAAAAGGGGATATTATTTTTCCATTTCGACAGCCTTGAACATGAAGCGCTGTTGGATGCTGATCTCCTGAAGCACCAAAGGGTCCTAAGATCTGGAATATGCAGATGTGGCCCTGGAGTAGGTGCTGAAGGTCCTTAGCTTGGAACACGCAAGCAAAAGTACCTGAAGTAAAGGTTTGCTCGCCGGAGCTTAACCTTGTTACAAAAATGTCTGTGTGTCTTCTGCCTCTCTGGGCTAGAGACTCAGAGCTTGGTCGATCCGCTTTGTCTCTCGAGGAGGGAGACTCAGGACGTGCTGCATCTGTTGTTGTCTCACTGGATGAAGACTCTAAATGTAGAGTATCTCTTTCTTTGCAGACTGGAGGCTCAAAACGTGGTCGTATCTGTAGCTGCCTCAAAAGCTGGAGACTTGGACTTTGAACCGAGGTTGTTCTGTTACAGTTCCTTCCTTGACAGGCCGCAGACTCAGAATGAAGAGCGTCTTTTGGAAGGATACCTTTAACCCTTACCAATGAGGTAGAGATTGCAATTTGGTGCTTCTCCATTTCCATGCTGTGAATGGCTGGTTCCATCAGAGCGGGAGGACATGGGGTGTCACACCCTTCTGTCCTCCTGTTGAACTTATTTGCATAGTCCAAACACAAAGTTAGAAAAGTGTCACTAAAGTTTTACCAGTGCATTTCTCACTTTCCAAACCAAACAGAATGCCTTTGGTAATGTTGCAAACACATGAAGTCCAAACATGATGGGAAAAGGCTGAATTGTCATGCATGCATTAATTTGTCCATTAACAGCTTAGTTTGCGTAAGATGTTGCACTATACGTTGCTGTCACTAGGATTACTCATTTCTCTGAATAAGTATAAGATGTGTGTGTTGTAGTGTGCATCAGTTTTAAAGTTTGAGAACATAGTTACGAATGGATTTGGATGGATCTTTGTGATCTCTCTCTCTGTTTCACCCACTGCTGCTGCATCTGGAGATTCAAAGGAATTTTTATGGTTGGTCACAGGCCAAACCTCTTAAGGTGGGTGGAGGGCAGAAACTGCATTTTGACCAATAGGAAGTCCAGGTTAAAGAGATGGGTCTGTCTGCCTCCTGAACAGTGTTAGGTAGATTGTTCCAGAGTTTGGGCGCTAAATAAGAAAATTATCTGCCGCCTGCAGTTGATTTCGATATCCTAGGAATTATCAAATGGCCAGAGTTTTGAGAACGCAGCGGACGTTAGGGACTATAATGTGATAAGAGCTTGCTCAAGTACTGAGATGCTAAACCATTTAGTAAATGCTAGAAATGTGGCTTTCGAAGGAAATATTGCTATCAAATACACATTCACCCACATTTACTGATCAGTCAATCAAAATGTGACATGAAATCAACGTGACATGATGCTAAAACATAAAACTGCTTAACTCAAGCTCTTATTCCTTTCCCCACTTCCACTTTTTTTCAGAACATACAAAAGCTACAACTGTCAACATGTGATTCATTATGCTTTTTTGTTTACCACTAGCGCATGCCGATGATGTTTTATTATTCAATGGTAACGTGCGTCGTAACATACGACTCAATAGGTGTCAATATTGTACGGTCTATTGTGCAGTGTGTAGAAGGCTTTAGGTTATAACATGCAGAGGTTTTAGGTCGGATAATTAACAAATCAGAATTTAGCAGTAAGAAATTTCTCGTCATCCAGTTTTTTTTATATCAACTATGTATTCTGTTTTTCAAATTGGTTTCACTGGGACCTCAAAGAAATATAGAGCTGAGTATAATCAGCATAACATTGAAAGCTAACACCATATTTCCTGATGATATCACCCAAGGGTAACATGTAAAGCGTAAAACATAATGGCCCTAGTACTGAGCCATAAGGTACTTCATACTGCACTTGTGATCTGTACTCTTCATTCACTGCTACGAACTGATGGTGGTCAGATAAATACTATTTGAACCATGGCAATGCACTTTCACTAACATAACCAACATAATTTTCTAGACTATTCAAAAGAATATTGAGATCAATAGATGATAAGAGCAGGTCATTAGTAACTCTAATGAGAGCAATCTCAGTACTATGAAACGGCCTAAAAAATGACTGGAAATCCTCACAGATATGATAATTTTGAGGACACTACCTTTTCTAGTATCTTTGACAGAAAAGGGAGATTCAAGATCGTTTGTGGTTTTTTAACGAGAGGCTTAATAACAGCCAGTTTGAAGGATTTTGGGACATATCCTTGTAATGCCACGCCAGCAGAGGGAGCCCTTACCTATGGACTGACTGTTACCACCCACTCCCTCTGCTGCTTCTATGGTTACTTCCTGTTTGGAGGCCATATAACGAGGGCCATGCCAAACAGACCCTCGCTAAGTATTGTTTCGCCTGTGTGGACTCTGCCAAGCATTTTCCCTCTTTCATTGCCTTGTTTTGTTTTTTTCCATGGTTATTGTTCTGTTTCACAGTCATAGTTTTGCCCTGTTTTCATTGCCATAGTTTTTGTCTAGTTTCATTGCCTTGTTCATTTGTTCATTTGGTCTTCCGGTTCCAGTCTCCTGTTGCAGAGTGGTGTGCGTTTGTAGCTCCCTAGAGTTTTATTCTTCTGAGGAAATCTCTATTTTACTATTACTTTCTGTTGTTTAAAGTGATAAAATATAGCTTTTTTTCCCCACCAGATTTCTGTTATTATCCATCAAACTAATCCGATCGCTCGGTTTTAATCTATAACCACCAGTGCAACGCTGCGCTGTGTGTTAGCATTCCGTTTGCCGGTTAGCCTGCCATTTGCGTTCCCACTCACGTCTCTATTCACGTCTACTACCGCTTTCCTTTCTTCCCTCGCTCTCGTTGATCGCTCGTTTTTATTCTACAACCGCGAGTGCAGCGTGTTTGTAGTGTTAGCCGGTTAGCTTGCCATTCACTTTTAATTTTTCTCTACGCCTTTTTCTACACAAGTTCATCAGACAACAGTGGTGAGTTGAAATCATTCTACATCTACGGTGAGTAATGGCTTCTTCTCCTTTCCTGGTAACCTGCATCACCTGTCATATGTATAGTTTATCAATCTCTGTCGGCAACAAGGGATTCACATGTGATAAATGCAGGGAAATAGTTAGGCTGCGGAGAAGATTTCAGAACTAGAGACACACATCCAAACTTTAATCGAGGATAGTAAGAATGTGAGGGCATTAGATATGGCTTTGGATGCGACTAGCTTAGGAAGTCCCGTACATTGTTCGGTTCCGGTAACTTCGCCTTTGCAGCAGGGCAACTGGGTGACTGTGAGACGGCATAGTCGCGGGTCAAAACACCGCTCTTCCGTTCCGATCAGAACATCAAACAGGTTCTCCCCACTCAGTGACGCACCCACTGAGAAACCTGATCAAAGTGCTCTAGTTATTGGCGATTCTATTGTACGGAACGTGAAAATAGAGACACCAGCCACCATAGTCCAGTGTTTACCGGGAGCCAGAGCGGCTGACATCTTGGCAAATTTAAAAGTGCTGGCTAATGCTAAACGTAAATTCAGTAAGATAGTTATTCACGTCGGCACAAATGATGTTCGACTTCGCCAGTCGGAGATCACTAAAAATAATGTTAAAGAGGTGTGTGAACTTGCAAGTATGATGTCAGACACTGTAATTTGCTCTGGCCCCCTCCCTGCGTATCGTGGTGACGAGATACATAGCAGACTGTCGTCACTAAATGGCTGGATGTCTAAGTGGTGCCCGCAGAATAATATAGGTTTCATAGACAATTGGACAAGTTTTTGGGGCAGACCTGACCTGTTGAAAAGAGATGGTCTTCATCCCTCCAGGGGTGGTGCCGCTCTTCTCTCTAGTAATATGGCATATAGTCTTAGAGTTTGCACTTGACTAACTGGAGCCCAGGTCAGGAAGCAGACAGACTGGCTAATCCGACCGTCTGCTAGCCGCCTCACGTCACCAAAATCAGTTAATTCTCAGCACATAGAGACCCTTACACCTAGATATCATGTTATAGAGACTGTGTCTGTTCCCCGAGCTAGACAATACAAAAGACGTCCAAACCAATTTAAGAGTAACAATCTAATCAACGTTCAACAAATAAAAAACTTACATAATACAGAGAAACAAATGATAAAACTTGGCCTTTTGAATATCAGGTCCCTCTCTACAAAAGCGCTTTTTGTAAATGATATGATCATTGATCATAATCTAGATGTGCTATGTTTGACAGAAACCTGGCTAAAATCAGATGATTACATTATCTTAAACGAGTCTACTCCTCATGATTACTGTTATAAACATGAGCCACGTCTAAAAGGTAAAGGGGGAGGTGTTTCTACAATTTATAGCAATATTTTTAGTGTTTCACAGAGAGCGGATTTCAAGTATAACTCATTTGAAGTAATGGTGCTTCATATAACATTATCCAGAGAAACAATTGTTAATGATAAATCCCCTATGACGTTTGTACTTGCTACTGTATACAGGCCACCAGGGCACCATACAGATTTTCTTCAAGAATTTGCTGATTTTATATCTGAGCTGGTGTTGGCTACAGATAAGGTCTTAATAGTAGGTGACTTTAACATCCATGTTGATATTGAAAATGATGCGCTGGCAGCTGCATTTACAGACATTCTAAATTCTATTGGAGTTAGACAACACGTGTCAGGTCCCACTCATTGTCGAAATCATACTCTAGACTTAATACTGTCACATGGAATTGATGTCAATGCCGTTGAGATTCTGCAGCAAAGTGATGATATCTCTGATCATTATCTAGTCTCGTGTATACTTCAGATAACTAAAACTGTAAATTCAACTCCTTATTACAAGTATGGTAGAACCATCACTTCTACTACAAAAGATTGCTTTCTAAGTAATCTTCCTGACTTATCTGAATTCTTCAGCATGTCCAATAGCTCAGAAAAACTTGATGAAGTAACAGAAACTATTGACTCTCTCTTTTCCAGGACTCTAGATACGGTCGCTCCTCTGCGCCTAAGGAAGATTAAGGAAAATAGTCCGACCCCGTGGTATAACGAGCACACTCGCGCCCTAAAGAGAGCAGCCCGGAAAATGGAGCGCAGCTGGAGGAAAACAAAATTAGAGGTTTTTCGTACTGCTTGGCGGGAATGTACCCTATCGTACAGAAAAGCGTTAAAATCGGCCAGATCTGACTACTTTTCGACTCTTTTAGAAGAAAACAAACATAACCCTAGGTATTTATTCAATACAGTGGCTAAGTTAACAAAAAATAAAGAACCAACAGGCACTGACTATGCCCATCAGCATAGCAGTAATGACTTTATGAACTACTTTACTTCTAAGATCGATACAATTAGAGACAAAATTGTCACTATGCAGCCGTCAATTACAGTGTTGCATCAGATAGTGCGCTATAGATCTCCTGGGGAACAATTCAACTCATTCTCTACTATAGGTCAGGAAGAATTGTATAAACTTGTTAAATCATCTAAACCAACAACTTGTATGCTAGACCCTATTCCATCTAGGCTACTAAAAGAGATGCTTCCAGATCTCATAGATCCTCTGCTAAATATTATTAATTCATCACTGTCATTAGGATATGTCCCCAAAACCTTCAAACTGGCTGCTATTAAGCCTCTAATTAAAAAACCACAACTTGACCCCAACGAATTAACTAATTACAGACCTATCTCGAATCTCCCATTTCTGTCAAAGATATTAGAAAAGGTTGTATCCTCACAGTTATCTTCCTTCCTACAGAAATATGATATCTGTGAGGATTTTCAGTCAGGTTTTAGACCGTACCATAGTACTGAGACTGCTCTTATTAGAGTTACAAATGATCTACTCTTATCATCCGATCGTGGTTGTATCTCTCTGTTAGTGCTACTGGATCTTAGTGCTGCGTTTGATACTGTTGACCACAACATTCTCTTGAATAGACTTGAGAATTATGTTGGCATTAGTGGTAGTGCATTGGCATGGTTCAAATCGTATCTATCTGACCGCCATCAATTCGTGGCAGTAAATGATGAGGTATCATATCGATCTCAAGTGCAGTATGGAGTACCACAAGGCTCAGTACTAGGGCCGTTACTCTTTACGCTTTACATGTTACCCTTGGGTGATATCATCAGGAAATATGGTGTTAGCTTTCACTGCTATGCTGATGATACCCAGCTCTATATTTCTTCGCGGCCTGGCGAAACATACCAATTTGAAAAACTAATGGATTGTGTAGTTGAGTTAAAATTGGATGACAAGTAATTTCTTACTGCTAAATTCTGAAAAAACAGAGGTGTTAGTTATTGGGCCTAAAACCTCAGCGTGTAATAACCTAAAACACTGTCTAATACTTGATGGCTGTTCTGTCAATTCTTCGTCATCAGTTAGGAACCTAGGTGTGCTATTTGATGGTAATCTTTCCTTTGAAAACCACATCTCTAGTATTTGCAAAACTGCATTTTTCCATCTCAAAAATATATCTAAACTACGACCTATGCTATCAATGTCAAATGCTGAAACATTAATTCATGCGTTTATGACCTCACGGTTAGATTATTGTAATGCTTTATTGGGTGGTTGTTCTGCTCGCTTAATAAACAAACTCCAGCTGGTCCAAAATGCAGCAGCTAGAGTTCTTACTAGAACCAAAAAGTATGATCATATTAGCCCGGTTCTGTTTACACTGCACTGGCTCCCTATTAAACATCGTATAGATTTTAAAATCTTGCTAATTACTTATAAAGCCCTGAATGGTTTAGCTCCCCAGTACCTGAGTGAGCTCTTATCGCATTATAGTCCCTCACGTCCGCTGCGTTCTCAAAACTCTGGCAATTTGATAATACCGAGAATATCAAAATCAACCGCGGGCGGCAGATCTTTTTCTTATTTAGCACCCAAACTCTGGAACAATCTACCCTACAATGTTCGGGACGCAGACACCCTCTGTCAGTTTAAATCTAGATTAAAGACCCATCTCTTTAACCTTGCTTACACATAACAAATCCACATTCTTATAATTCAAATCCGTTAAAGGATTGAGCCTGGTTTCTCCCAAGGTTTTTTTCTCCATTTGTCACCGATGGAGTTTTGGTTCCTTGCCGCTGTCGCCTCTGGCTTGCTTAGTTGGGGACACTTTCTCTTAACACAATATTGCATTTTACTTTATTGTTTTTGATTAACTACCTTTACCTATAATGTGAGTGTTTAATGTTGCCTTTGGTTTGCCTTGATGTACTGTTTCCTATTAATACTGTACAGCCGCCTTGTCACAATTCTGTATTGTTAAAGGCGGTATATAAATAAAGGTGACTTGACTTGACTTGTTACTTCGGACTGTACTCTAGTATTTTGACGTTCTGCCTGTTTATTGGATTACGCTCTTGTCTTGCCCTGGATATCACTGTTTGTTGGAGATCGACCTTGCCTGTCTGACCACGTTCTGTTCAATAAAGCTCACAATTGGATCTATTCACGCTTCTGAAGAGTCCCGTTACAGAATACTTCGCCTCCCACAGATCACCATGGACCCAGTATCACACCTCTTCTGCCTACGTCAAGGTAACCGTTATATTGAGGGTTATATCACGTCTCAGCTGACCTCCTAGAGCCTCGTCACATCTCAGCTGACCCCCTAGAGCCTCCTCATGTCTCAGCTGACCTCCTAGAGCCTCGTTACGTCTCAGCTGACCCCCCAGAGCCTTGTCACGTCTCAGCTGACCTCCTAGAGCCTCATCACGTCTCAGCTGACCCCTCAGAGCCTCTTCACGTATCAGCTGACATCCCAGAGCCTCGTCAGGTCTTAGCCGTCCTTCCAAAGCCTTGCCAAGTCTCGTCTTATCTCCCTAGCCACGCAGAGCCCACGCTCCCTAGCCACGCAGAGCCCACACTCCCTAGCCACGCAGAGCCCATGCTCCCTAGCCACGCAGTCCTGACACTCTCTAACCTCACAGTCTCCACACCCTCAAGCCCGGCAGGCATCCCACTGTCTACTGTGCTGCCTTTAATTGTGATTGCCATCTTGAGCGTGTGGGCTACACACTGCACTCCTGAGTCCTCATCTGTCCATGAGCCTGCTTCAGAGGTCCCATCTGACCACAAGTCTGCTCCAGAGGCCTCATCTGACCACAAGTCTGCTCCTGAGGCCTTGTCTGTCCACGAGTCTGTGCCAGAGGTCTCTCCTGTCGACAAATTCGTGCCAATGCCTTCAGAGGTGTCAGCGTATGCTGTAGAACCTCCCAAGGAGGCGGCGTCCATTCATGAACTCACCGTCTTGTCTGTCCATGAGTCTACTCCAGAGATCTCGTCTGACTATGAGTCTGCACCAATGCCCTCAGAGGTGGCGGCTCCGGCTGCAGAACCTCCTAATGAACTCTCTGCCCGTCCTGTCACAGTCATGGACGTCACCTCTGAACTGTCTCCCTGCCATGCCATCCCACCCTGTTTTGCCTCTGTTCCCCCACCCTCCTGGACTGTTGTTGTTTTGAGCACCAGGAGTTGCTCCTAGAGGGGGGGATTCTGTAATGCCATGCCAGCAGAGGGAGCCCTTGCCTATGGACTGACTGTTACCGCTCCCTCTGCTGCCTCTATGGTTACTTCCTGTTTGGTGGCCATATAAAGAAGGCCATGCCAAACAGACCCTCGCAAAGTATTGTTTTGCCTGTGCGGACTCTACCAAGCGTTTCCCCTTGTTTTTCATTGCTTGTTTCATTGCCTTGTTTTGTTTTTTTCCATGGTTATTGTTCTGTTTCACAGTCATAGTTTTGCCTTGTTTTCATTGCCATAGTTTTTGTCTAGTTTCATTGCCTTGTTCATTTGCTACTTTGGACTGCTCTCTGGTATTTTGACGTTCTGCCTGTTTATTGGATTAAGCTCTTGTCTTGCCCTGGATATCACTGTTTGTTGGAGATCGACCTTGCCTGTCCGGCCACGTTCTGTTCAATAAAGCTTGCAATTGGATCTATTCACGCTTCTTACGAGTCCCGTTACAATCCTAATGACAATGACAAATTGGTAATATTCAGAAGAGGATCTATGACTTCTGGAAGGACCACTTTTAATAATAATAATAATTCATTACATTTATATAGCATGTTTCTAGGCACTCAAAGTGCTTTACATTGTGAGGGGGGATCTCCTCATCCACTACCAGTGTGCAGGATGATGCCACGGCAGCCATAGTGTGCCAGAATGCCCGTCACACACCAGCTTATTGGTGGAGAGTGATGAACCCAATCAGCAGATATGGGGATTTTTAGGAAGCCATCATGGTCAGAGGCCAATGGGCAGAGGGATGCCGAGGTCACACCTCTACTCTTTTCGAAAAACTTCCTGGGATTTTTAATGACCAGAGAGTCAAGACCTCGGTTTAACGTCTCATCCGAAGGACGGTGCTTTTTGACAGTATAGTGTTGTGGGATCACAAATTTAAGAATCTGTTTAAGATCTGCTGATCCTATGTTCTGACAGGGCATCGCATGAAAAACTAAGGTGAAGTACATTGTATTTAACATTTAAGGTAAATATGATGACATCAGATAAATGATTCTCTCAAACACAGTTTGTAGTTTGTTCCTGCCAGTTCCTGTTCTCTTATTGTAAGTTAAATGAGCCAGATTACTGAGATATCTTTTGTTTGTAATGGCTCTTGGTGCCTCTGCCCCAGTCTTTGCGTAGTTGTGATGATTGGATTAGGACTGGTGAAATGGGGCAGTTTGTTATACCTGAATACTTAATTTGCATACTTTTTGGGGGTTGTCACCCAGGTCCTTTGTCTCCATTTCTAAGCACTGCCCCCTAAATGTATATAAACTACAATGTATCACTGCCTTAGTTAGACTTTTGATGACTGCAGTGCCACGCAGCGCGTTCTCAACAAAGAACTCTGTTGAAGATACCCAAAAGTCTCCTGGTCTTCAATTCAGAGTTTCCAACAGGGTCCCCATCAATATACTGGGGCGCTAGGACCCCCACAGTCCACAGGGTGAGCACCCCCTGCTGGCCTCACTAGTACCTCTTCCAGCTTCAACCTAGTTTTCTCAGGAGGTCTCCAATCCAGGTACTGACCATACTCAACCCTGCTTAGCTTCAGTCTTGGGCTACAGGGTGATTAGTATCTTAGGGTCTAACATACATGTTTTTGGTTTAGATCAGGGCTGAGGAACCTTGATCCTGGAGGGCCGGTGTCCCTGCAGAGTTTAGCGCAAACCCTGAAAAAAAAAAAAAAAAGTGTATCTTGAAGTCCTTGATTAGCTTGTTCAGATATGTTTGATTAGGGTTTGAGCTAAACTCTGCAGGGACAGTGGCCCTTGAGGATCAACGTTCTCCACCCCGGTTTAGATGATTTAACAAGTTCATATAATTCTTCCTCTTCCATAGTAGAGTATGAATGGGATTGTTCCTCAGGAGTTCTATAGTGCGTCTGATGCGATACTGTAGCTGGCGGCTGCATGGTTACAATTTTATCTGTAATAGTATTAATCTTGGAAGTAAAGTAGTTCATAAAGTCATTACTGTTGTGCTGTTGGGAAAAGTCAAAGCCTGTTGATGCTTTATTTTTCGTTAATTTTAATGTTTTTCTGTAGGATAGGGTACATTCAGGCAGGCAGTACTAAATACCTCTAGTTTTGTTTTCATCCAGCTGTGCTCCATTTTCCGGGCTGCTCTGTGCTTGTTATACCATGGTGCCTGACTGTTCCCCTTCAGGAACTCGAGCCGCGTCGAAACGCTTTGTCAGCGTGACCGCGCTCTGAATCACGTGTGCAATCAAACCAATGGAAGAACGAAACGTCACAGGCGGGTGACGTCACTGACCAGGAAGCATAAAAGCACGTGCGCCAGAACGAGCGTCAGCTTCTGTCTTTCAGCAGCGCTCTGTGTTTGTGTCTGTGCTGTTCCCTTTTTGGTTGCTAGTTTGCACCACTTTTATTTTAGAACAGATGTCGAAAAATCTGAAAAAAACCAAAAACGTTAGCAAGCCAGGTTTAGAGCGTGTGTTCCTCCCTGCTCTCGTTACATCTCGAGCGGGGATACACACGCCTATGCGTGGCTTGCTTGGGAGCGTAGCATACGGCATCGGCCCTCGAGCGGGCCGATTGCCCGCATTGCGACGCATTGCCGATGCGTCTGCTCCGCTCCCGGAAGGACCTCTTCTCCGCGGAGGGGTCCTTCATCAG
>NW_026129914.1:0-31149 GCF_022985175.1 Labeo rohita | reverse complement strand
ATGTTATGTCATATCATGTGTTGAAAAAGTGTTATATCAAATCCTGAATATATATAGTCATATAATTAGTAAATAATATTTGACAAAGAATAAATGCTTGTTTCTTTTTAAACTGATTTTTGATAAGATGTAACTTTTATATAACTATAACTCTTTTGGCCCCTATAGCCAAATTGTAAATTTCAATATATTATTATGCGTAAATCTGTCAATATACATAAGACATCTTAGAAATTATGCAAAGTTCAAATTACATGATAGTGAATTTAAATATTTTTATATTTTAAATATATTTTAATTTTTCATATTTATTTATTTATTTATTTATTTTTTATGACTGTTGAAATGTGTCTGAATTCAGGTTTATTTTTTCGGTTAAACTTCTTGGTAGAATTAGAAACATCAAAGTGATTGACTGTAAATAATGTGTTGTAAATCTTTAATAGAAAATACTTTGATAATAATTTGAACAAAGAACAATAGAAATCTGAAAAGTAAAAGACCTACAAAATAGCATTATGAAGAATTAATAAATTGTTTTAAATCTAAATATAGGCATAT
Source organism: Labeo rohita (assembly GCF_022985175.1). Lineage (NCBI taxonomy): Eukaryota > Metazoa > Chordata > Actinopteri > Cypriniformes > Cyprinidae > Labeo > Labeo rohita. Next base: position 30,588 of record NW_026129914.1, on the reverse strand, counting down.
GTGTGCTGATAAAATGTGTTTTTACGGGCTGTTGCACTTCAGATCTGCTTGATTAACTTCAAATCTCTTAAAGGGAAGTGAAAGGCATACTGATAGAGCTGTTTTTCAGTTTCCAACTCTCTGTCTCTCTTTAGCTGCGGCTGGTCCCACTCTCACGGTGCTGCCGCCCTCCAGAGACGAGCTGCAGCAGGGTAAGGCTACAGTGCTGTGTGTGGCCAGTAAGGGATTCCCCTCTGACTGGAAACTGAGCTGGAAGGTGGACGGCAGCAGCAGGAGCTCTGGTGTCAATCTGAGTCCCAGTCAGCTGCAGAAGGATGGACTGTACAGCTGGAGCAGCAGCCTGAGCCTCACTGAGAGTGAGTGGAGCAGAGTAAAAACCATCAGCTGTGACGCCGCTCACCCGTCCCACAATGCAGTGACCAAGAGCCTCAACACACAGCAGTGCAGTGATGACCAGTGAAATACACACACTGTCCTAAATCAGTCACTGCTCAACAACCAATCTTTCTTCCTGTTAGTATATTGCTCTTATATTCTGATCTTTTGATTTCTACAGCTGCAGTGCTATAAATGTTTTGTCGATCATTTTATTCTTGCTGCCAAATAAAAGCATGTTGTTTTAAATATGGTGCTGAATTATTAGTAAAATATGAAATACTGAACCACTTTTATTTTATTTATTTATTTATTTTTATTTTTTATTAACCTTTTAGGACGTGTGATAGTGTGATGAGTCCTGTTCTTCTCTTGTCACAAAGAGTACAGAATGAAGTCAGAAGTTGAATAAATGCTGGATTAATCACATTATAAATGTGAACCAGAAATAATTTAGACAGCATTTTCGAGATTTTCTTTTTTAGAAAATCTTTTCATATTGTAGATTTTGTTTTGAGGAAAATAGGGTTGTGAAACAAATGATCACATTCCTTAATATTTCATTAATAATAACTAAATATTGAAAAAGCATTCAAATTTGCATCTACAAGAAGACAGTTTATGTAATTGTAATTAAATCTATAACATTATTAATATTTTTTATTTGTATTTTTTATGCAACACAAGCTAGTCATTTCTATATAAGGTGTACATTTAAGTAAAGATCTAAATAAAAATTAGTTAAATAATGCTGTTGTATCTTATGTAAATATTTATATTAGCTAGGAAATTAACGGAATGTGAATTAGCTAAAATGGGAAATTTCTTTTAATTTCATTGCCTTTGGCCTTGAGCTTTATCATCAGAGAGTCAGTGAGGTGAATAATGATCTTCAGCGCTGCAGTTTCACCCGGGAAGGCTTTCACCCTGATCAGGCTTCACTTTTTGATCTTCAGAATCTAAAGAGACACAGAAAACACACCATACATGTCAAAACATACAAGTTAAGGTTCAATAATAATGTATATAATAATGTATACCACTTTTTCAGGTTAAAAAAATCATGCATATAAGAATATGTGTGTTTATACATTTTCTTTTAAACGGAATCTTTCTAAATGGATCGCATCACCTGTGGAGTAAATCAGCTGATGATATGAATTTCAATATACTTACTCCAAAGCTCATAGTTCTGAAAAGCACAGTGTGCTCTGATTGGCCAGTTATCCAGTGTGTTGTGATTATGCCCCTTACCATGTTGTGATGCCGTGTCCCGGCGCAACGAGACAAAAACAATAAAACCCATTATAAATGAGGCATTTGTTGCATCCAGTGGTAACATAAGTGATGTTTTATTAACAAATTTCGGGAGGAGCACGCGCAGATAATTAACACGGCCAATTCACCATCAGTAATCACACTCTCTAAGCAAGAGAGAATCCCTATAAATAACCAAGCAGTCCTACCTCCTCCATCTCTAGTCTTTTCAGCATTGGCAAGTCCATAAGCTTCAAAGTATGTCCGAGATAGAAATCGAGGATTATTCCTTGGATTTTCAGGATCCTGCTGCTCTTTCAGCCTCTGTCCAGGCCGCCGACCAGGCTGCCTCTCAGGCCACTAGCGCTCCGCAGGATCCTCCAATCGAGCCCGCGGCCGCATCGCGGGGCCGCAGGCCTTCCCGCAACGCCGCCGCCCGTACCTCTAGGCGCCGAACCACGCCATCTCCGTGGTTCCGCTCCTCCCTCCAGAGCCTCGGGCGGAGCACGCACGAGCCGCTGCGCTCCCTACGCACGGCCCGAGCAATCCACCACTCCGCCGAGGACGGCTTCCCGGCCGTCAGGACGCAGCGAAGGACCGTCAGCGAGTCGGGGCCACGCCCCGAAGGCCGCGGTCGCCAGCCACTGCCCTCCTTCCCGACCATCCGAGCGGGAGCTCGCTGCTCATACTCAATCTTCCCGTTCGCAGCTTTTGCCCCGCTGTTCCCCCAATCCCCTCCCCTTCCCATGGCCCGCAGCTCCGCTGTCTAGTCATAGTATGAGCATTCCCCCGCCAACAGCTCAAGCACCGGTGCCCCCCATACCCCCCCTCTTCCCTTCCCTTTCCTCTGCCCCAGGAGCTGTTCCCAGCGTGAGCCTGCCTTTTACCACGCACGCTCTAATGCCCGCCATTCCACCTCTCCTCCCTTCCCTTTCCTCAGCCCCAGGAGCCGTTCCCAGCGTGAGCCTGCCCCTTACCACGCACGCTCCAACGCCCGCTATTCCCCCTCTTTTCCCTCCTTTTTCTTCCTTCCCACAAAATGCCCACAGCGCGAGCATGCCCCCGCCAGCAGTCCCGGCAGCCCTCTTTCCTCCTCAGACCCGCTCCCCCTTCTCACTAGCCTCAGCCACGCCCCTTCCAGCCCCTCCAAACGCTCTTGCACTGGAACCGCCCCCCGTACCCAACTCCATCAGGACCCAAATTCTGGCAGGTGCAGACGTAGATCTTTTTCTCTGCTTTCTCCTATTTCTCCCTCACCCGCCGATCGCCAAATCAACTGCGGCGACTTCTCAGTCACCCTAAAAAATTCAGCACCCACCCAATCACGAATATTGTCATTTGCCGAATTCACCATCGCTTTCACTCGTTACTCAGAAGTCATCTGTGCCGCTTTTCCCCACAGGAGACGCGAGCTCAGCGACTATCTCACAATAGTCGCCGAGCTCGCGCTGTCATACGGAGGTTCCCACTTTTATACCTACCATAAACTGTTCGCGGCCAAATGTGCCATCCGTGTAGCCCAGTGGAACCAGTGTCCTTACTGGGGGGCTTTGGACACTGAGCTCCATAACAGAGTGTTCCTGGGCTGCCGCAACATCTCCTGTGCAGTCTGCCGTTCTTTTTCCCACCCCACCATCTCATGCCCTTTCATCAATCCATCCATTCCTCCCTGCCCCGAACCATCCCAACCCAAATCCACTAGCTACGTCCCGCGCCTCATGGGTACTCCAGCCACCCCCACTCCCACATTTCGCCGCCGCCTACCTTCCACCGTCAGCCAGGTCTGCGCCAGCTTTAACAGCGGCAGGTGCACGAGACAGCGCTGCCAGTTCATGCACGTGTGCAACTTTTGCGGCGGGGCTCATGCCCGTCTGATTTGTCCAGTACAAAAAGCTGCAAATAAAAATTCAAAAAAATACTTATCGACCCCTGTGAATATTTCTCGTCTGTCTGTAGAATTGCTTCACCACCCTGACTCTCTTTTTACAGATTATGTTCTTTCAGGTCTTGCACACGGCTTCCACCCCGGTGTCGTAAGTCTCCCCTCCCAAAGTCTCATCTGCCCAAATCTCCACTCCGCTCTCACCGAACCCGAAATAGTCGACCTCCTCGTCAAAAAAGAAATAGACGCAAATTTCATGATCGGCCCCTATGCCGTCCCTCCCTTCCCCATTTTCCGGGTCAGCCCCATTGGTGTAGCCACTAGGAAATTCTCAGGCAAAAAACGCCTCATAATCGATCTCTCTTCCCCACATAATTCCCCGTTCCCGAGCATTAACAGTCTCATCCCGCTTGAAGAATTCTCTCTTCACTATCACGACGTTGACCAAGCCATCACCCTGATTAAAGATGCAGGCCGTGGCGCTTGGCTGGCAAAAGTCGACATTACTTCCGCCTTTAAAGTTATGCCCATCCACCCAGATTTTTGGCACTTATTCGGCATCCGCTGGAAGAACGAATTCTACTTCGCTGTCCGCCTCACTTTCGGCTGCCGAAGCAGCCCTAAAATTTTCGACACGTTGTCAGAGGCAATTTGCTGGATCCTCTCCAACAATTACAACATTCCCTACCTGATCCACCTTCTAGACGATTTCCTAATTGTCTCGCCCCCAGACTCCGTCCCAGCGGCGCACCTCTTGACAATCCAAAAGCTTTTTTCAGAGCTCGGGATTCCCCTCGCCCAAGACAAAACCGAGGGTCCTAGCACTTCCATCGAATTTTTGGGCATCAACAAAAATTCCTGGCCTCCCTACCCAAAGAAAAAATTGACAGGACGATTGTGATAGCCTCCACTCTGTTAACCAACACTAGCTGTTCAAAACGCGAGCTGTTATCCATTCTAGGTCATCTAAATTTCGCGATGCGCATTATCCCACAAGGCCACCCCTTCATCTCCCACCTCCTTTCCCTCGCATCTTCCGCCCACGCTCTAGAGGACCGCATTTCCATAACTGATTCGTGCCGCAACGAGCTCAGTCTGTGGATTTCCTTCCTCAAACAGTGGAACGGCTTATCCTTCTTTTACAGCAACCTGGTTTCTTCCCCAATCGATATCCAATTATATACCGACGCCGCCCCCTCCGTCGGTTTCGGAGGTTTTCTCCGAGGCCGCTGGTTCGCTTCTACCTGGCCCCCCGAGCTGGCAGATTTGCCACAACAGCTATCATCCTCAGCGCTATTCGAGCTTTATCCGAGCACTGCATTCGTGCACCAAGCTATCGTGCACTGCATTAACAAAGGTCGTTCCCATTCCCCCGCACTAATGCCTTTGTTAAGATGCTTGATTTGGATTTCGGCTTGTGACCAATTTATTATAACCGCAAAACACATTCCCGGGTCAAAGAACCAAATAGCTGACTCTCTCTCTCGTTTTGCCTTTCAGAAATTCAGATCGCTGGCACCAGAGGTGGACCCGCTCCCGACCCCGGTTCCTCCTTATTCAGAACTGATATTCCCGAAAACCACCCTCTGAGACCTCTCCTCGAAGCCTCCATTAATTCCATTCTCCAAGCCGTCTCCCCTAGGACACTCCAAGCCTACCTTACAGCATGGAAATGTTTTAAAGTATTCCACTCTGCCTATAGTTTACCCTTCCCTGATTTTCCCCTGCTGTCACCTCATTTATCTCCCATCTCAACACCAACAAAAACCTCCAAGCCAGCTCCATTAAAGGATACCTAAGCGGAATCCAGTTTTTCCACAAACTGTTATATGGCTCGCCTTCACCCCATATAACCAATTCACAGACCTCCCTTCTCATTAAAGGTATCCAGAAAACCCAGCCCAACCGCCCAGACCCCAGACAACCTATTACCTTAAAAATTTTGACCAAATGCATCTCCACCCTCCGTAAAGGGTACCATTCCATCCATACTGCCCGCACATTAGACGCCATGTTTATCCTGGCTTTCTTCGGTTTCCTCAGATGCTCTGAGCTCGCCATTACATCTGGCTTCAACCCAGCCATCCACCCAACTATCTCAGATCTAGCAGTGCTAGACGGGGAAACCATCTCTTACTTCATAAAGCAAAGTAAGACAGACCAAACAAAGAAAGGCCACTTCATTTATATCTTTAACCTCCAATCGCCCATCCAACCATTCCAAACCCTCCTAGCCTTCCTCCAGCTCAGAAAATCCCAATCCAAACTCCCTTCCGACCCCCTCTTTACAGACGATTTCAACCGCCCCGCCACTCGCTTCTGGTTCCAAAAGCACCTTAAGTCCGTCTTGCTTCTCTCTGGTACCCCAGCCGACAACTTTTCCAGCCATTCATTCCGAATAGGTGCAGCAACCACAGCCGCCCAAAAGGTCTCTCCCAACAGCAGATCCAAGCGCTGGGCCGCTGGTCATCGGAAGCTTTCAAGAGCTATATCCGATCAGATCGCTCCCTCATCAAGGAAGCCCACCAGACCCTAGTCGGCCGACCCTTTTAATTCTAGTCCATGCTAGCCTATTTTCATCTCCAGATCCTCCACAGCAACCCCTTTTCATCTCCCTCCAACAACATCATATCCCCACTTCGACCATCCCCTCAGCATCCTACTCCAGTAGGAGCCTCTCGCTGCTTCCCCACACTGCCGCAGCAGTTCCCGCTCCCGCTGGAGCAGCCACCCCCCTCTCTTTTTTTCTCCCCTACTGCCGCAGCAGTGCCCGCTCCCGCAGGAGCTTTATTCTCAGTCCCCCTCCGCCGCTTTTTCCATATTCTTTCCCAGCAGTGCCTGCAAGAGCGCCTCCCGTATTTTCCCGTTTATGCACTACGACTACGTCCAGCATCCCTTCAGCCCAAGCTAAGCATTTTTTGGGGGGTTAATTGGCTGCTGTCCTGCAATTTATTAGCCTTCTGGGGGAGCGCTTATTGGGTTCGGGCCAAATGCCGAGCTCGTACCCCTCTCCCTAGGCAGGGGGGGTGCCCCGGGTTCGGGAATGATTTCCGAGCTCGGAGCCCTCTCCCGGACAGCACGCCAAACACGCTTAATTTGTACTCTGTTTATTATTTGTAAGTGGGAACTCGTGAATTACTGATTATAATGACTTATACTGTCTTTTTATGCGTTATGTTGCATTGTGCCACGTAAACAAACCATGTCTGTATTCGTGATCGCAGAAACGGCAAACACAAACTACACTATTTAAAACTTGCATTTAAATAGGCAGTAGCAAATTCTTTAAATATGAAATAGTACTTATAGGCAGTGAGTCAAAAGTGTCAGACTGTCCTTGCTGTCCTCGCTGTACTACAGCGAGAATAAAAGTTACGCCTTCTTCCTTTGCGTACACATTTGGGTGGTATTGTCATGGAGGCTGGACGAGAAATGAATGATCGAGAGTAGTCCCTTTGTAGCGTGACGGAAAACTCAAACGCGGACGTGCACGAATGAGCAGGTAATCACGCAGTTGGTCTGAGAACGCTCCGATAAGGAGTAGAGATTTCCACCAAGAAATCCGCGTTCTCACACGCACACAGACAGGTAAATAAGCGCTCCGAAGAGCAGAGAGTTTTTACTCACGTGAGTTGAGCTGGAGACGGGACCTGACGTGGAGTCAAACATGAACTCAATGTCTGGTGCTGGATAGACACCTACTTCCTGCTTAAGTACCTGCGTGAGGTTACTTCCGGGTCCTCGTGACCTCACGTGACTCGGTGCGTGTGACAGGTATTATGCAAATCTTTCCACACAGTGACGTAGATTTGTGGGGCATGTATGAATGAGGCATTTTAGGTAACGTTTAGAAAGATTACCTCTTTGTGTTTAAGACTTTAATCTTTGCAGCTTTACGGATCTCATATATGCACAAACATCTTGTAACACAAAGACACAGGAAAACATAAAATCGCATCATATGACCCCTTTAAATAAAATAAATGCCACCTTGGTGAACACACATAAAAAACAAAAACATTAAAGACCCCAAATTTTTAAACAGTAGTGTATGTTGATAGTCTTTGAGGTAAATTCCAGGACGCATCTGAATGTATTTTTGAAAGTGTATTGCATATTAATTGAACTGTGATTAAAACTCCACTGATGATTATTAGTGCGAGACACCAACATACACACACACACACACACAGGACTTTCCATAGACTTCTATTGTTTTTATACTGTACAAATCATATTTTCTATCGCCCTACACCCAGGCCCGACATCAAGGTCCTGAAGCCCCCCCCCTGCAAGGACCGACCCTCAGAATATGATTCTAAACGCAAAAAGCTAAACCAAATGCGATTTCAACCAAGGGATACCTCTCCGATCTGATTTGTGCCACCTCAGATTCATTTTGACCCACTCTAACTCCCCAAACTTGTTGATTTTAACCATTCGATGCGGATTATCACCTGTGTTTTTTAACTTTCACTGCTAGCCAAATAGACGCGCTCAGTGCTTAGCCTATATCACAACGATGTTGTGTTTTTAGCCATATAAAAATAATGTTTCAGACATTTAAATTAATTACTAGCAAAAAAGACATTCATTAAATAGACTACACACTGATGTTTGTGAGTTTGTTAAATGCAGAAGTGTGTAAGAGTGTGTAAGGAAATCGCAATAATCCTTTCAATTAAAATCTACAGAGTCCTGATATGTCACAAAAACATGCAAACACACACACACACACACACACACACACACAACAACAACAACAACAACAACAACAAAAAGAAACAATGATTTCTCCTAATCCTGGGTACACTTGCTCAAGGCACAAAAATATTTTTCCTATGTTATGACAATGATAAATTTTAATGACATTTTTAGAATTTGTGCATAACTAAATTTTTATTTATATTTAGTTCAGTCGTTTTATAGCAGACACATTTTTCTTTTATCTGTACTTTGAAGTAAGCATAATATTTGTTTTTGGTTCAGTCTCCTGAGTCTCCATCTGTTGAAGCAGGAGATTCTGTCTCTATCAGTCAAGAAGGTTTTTGTATGATGATTTTACACTGTGTGAACACCCAGTCCTTGGTGCCAGAGACCCCCTTGTCATGTTCACTCTGACAGAGTAAAAGTCCATGTTCCACTTTCACTGCCACTGAATCTAGAAGAAACAACTGAAGCTCTCTCTGATGTGAAATAGATTAGGAGTTTAGGAGCTTCTCCAGGAATCTGATGGTACCAAGACATGCAAGACTGAGAGGAACCTGATTTCCAACAGTTCACTGCTGGTTACAGTCAGTGTTGGGGAGTAACTAGTTACATGTAATGGAATTACATAATTTAATTACAAAATAAATGTAATTGTTATTAGTTACAGTTACTGAGAAAAAATATGTAATTAAATTACAGTTACTTTTGAAAAATGCCAGTAATTACAAAGGGGATTACATCAGATTTTTTTCGCACACCCACCCCTACTTACAGATTTAATTGACTTCTTTTAAATTGCATTGACTGCTCTAAAATGAGACACCAATGTTTCAAGAGTTTAGGATACAGAACAGGATACATGCTTATTCGATAACTGTTTTATTTTCTATTTGGGTTTATCCATAAACTTTATTTTTTCCAAGGCATTGTTAGATGCTAGTGTTGTCTGTGATAACTAAGCAAACATTTGATTTCAAACCCAGTATCATAGCTTTTAAACTATTTCTTGTTATGATATTATTTATGTTATGATCTTGTTATGACATATAGTGCAACTGCGCTCGCAGTGACCTGAGTTCGATTCCCGTCTCCAGGTCCTTTGCTGATCCCGCTCCCCTCTCTCCTCCCAGCTCTTTCCTGTCACAATAAAAGGCATAAAAAGCCCAAAAAAATAAGTAAACAAATAAAAAAAGTCTGAATTTGTGGTGGCTGTGCTTTAAATTAAATTATTACACAGCTCAGACTATTTTGAGGCAACTTAACTTGGTGCTATATGCTTGATAATTTTTCTTGGCGGAAGCTTTGAATTTGGTTAGCTAATAAAGTATTAAAGCTTAATGCAATATTATCTGTACAATTTCTTAATTCTGTCATCCTGGCATTGTGGACTTGCTCTATTGTTTCATACAAAGGCAGCTGCTGCCATTTGTTTTTTTGTTTTGTTTTGTTTTTTTGTAATGGTTTATAAGATAACTAACAAACTAGTACTACTACTTAATTATTTATATTTAGGGGCCAAGCACCGAAGGTGCGGTGGCACCTATTGTATCCGTTGGCGTTATTATTATTCCGCTTCTTCTTCTTCTTCTTCCTCTTCCGCCGCAAGTCTATGGCAGCCCATAGAACCGCTTGCGGGAAAGTTGTATAATTTTGCACACTGATAGAGGACAGTCCCAACATTAACCATAGCAAGTTTGGAGTCTCTAACTCAAACTCTCTAGCGCCACCACTTGTCCAAACTTTCAAAAGATTTATGCTAATAACGTTTGAACCGTAAGCCACACAACAAAAATTCTTTTTTCCTCTGATTCCTTGGCTTATGCCGAGTTGAATGGACACCAAAATTCAAAAATCGTACGGTTTAGTTTTTTCGCTATTCTCAATTGTTTGTAAAACCTACTTTTTCGTACTCGTCCTAGGCCGTTGCACCGATTGTCACAAAAATTGATCCAGATCATCTTCAGACCATGCTGGCAAAAAGTTATGGAATTCAAGTCGATTCGTCCAGCCGTTCACGAATAACACGCAAAATAATTCTACGAAAAGCTAGCAAAAATCAATGTGAGGCTATATCTCCGTAATAGTTTGTCATATTGACACCAAACTTGGTGTGTGTTATAACAAGCATGACCTGAGGCTAACTGTAGTGTTTCGGTGCAGTGCCCCCTAGTGGTCAGGAGATACGAAAAATGGCTATTTTTCTTTATAACGTCTGAATGATTTGTCCAAAAATCACAAAACTGGTCTCTTTAGATTCGGTGTGTCATACCGAGTCGAACCATATCCAATTTTCCCATGTCAGCCATTTTGGGTGTCGGCCATTTTGAATTTAGCTTTAAAATGCTGTATCTTGAGAACGGATTAGCGTATCGTTTCGACATTAATTACAAAAATGTTCGGCACCATGCCCTGTATGTACATAAAAATTTTGGGGCCAGCGCCACCTTGTGGTCAAAAGTTATAACGAAATTTCAAAAAATGCTAATAACTTCTGTTTACATTAGCCTGTTGGAATGAAACTGATGCCAATAGATTCCTTGGGTCAAGTCGAGAACATTGATACCCATTATGCCGAAATTGGCCAAACTTCCTGTCCGCCATTTTGATTAATGTACAAAACCTACTTTTTCGAACTCCTCCCAGACTGTTAGTCCGATCTTCACCAAATTTGGCTCAGATCGTCTTCAGACTATGCTGGCAAAAAGTTATGAATTTCGTGTCGATATACGAAACCGTTTTCGTTTAGCGCATCAACAAATTTGCTGGAAAGATGCCAAACTACATCTGAGGCTGTATCTCTGCAAAGCTTTGACATAATGACGGCAAACTTTGTGTGTGTCATTGTCATTTCACACAGAACACGTCACATCAATTTGAAAACAGCACCACCTGTTGGTCAAAAGTGATAAGCCATTAAATTTTATTACGATTGGTTGTATTTATGATTTTTCAGCCATTTCAACTGATATTATCCTAAAATGGCTTAAGTTACTCACTGTTGTAGTCGGTCTGCTGCTCCTTGCCGTGCTTAACTCCTCATTCTGCCTCTTTTGTGCTTGGCCCCGCAATTGCTGCTTGCAGCTATATTTTAGAATTATTTTAATTATTATATACAGAAAAGTAATTTAAAGTAATAAGTTACATTACTTTAATAAAGTAATTGAAAAGTTACACTACTTATTACATTTTAAATCAAGTAACTTGTAATCTGTAACCTATTACATTTCCAAAGTAACCTTCCCAACACTGGTTACAGTGAATAGTGACAATCTGATCAGGCTTCACTGTTTGATCATCAGATTGAGTCAGAATCTGCTCCACAGAACCTGAAGAGAAAGACAGAAAACGCTGTAACCAGCATTAAAATTAGCACTGAGATCCAATATGTCTTATTCTTTACAACAACTAAATATGGTGTTGCACTTTTTGCACACTGAAGACTACCAATTAATGAAAGTGTAGACTCAAAACAAAGCTAAATATTAACATTTACATGTTCAGGTCAAAAACATGAATACAAGAATATGAATACATTTCCATTATTTACATGAAGTAATTGTACAAATGTGATTTCAGCACCTGTGGATTTGTGGATTGCTTCATTTCTAGATCGACTGAATTTCTATCTACTTACTGCAGATGCAGGTTGTAAGCGTACAAATAATGACGGCTACTAAAGTCATGTATGCTTTATGATCTGTTATTATGAAGGAGACCTGTCAGTCATAAACGCATTAAGACACAAATCTATAAAGTCCTCCAGAGCACTGAAGCATGCAGTTCAATGCAAAGTGTCGCAAAGTAAATGCTCTTTCTGAGAATAACAACTTATCGTACTGTCTTGGCTTTAGCTATATTTTTCATGCTTTACAATTCTAAAAGTCTAAAATTCACTGTATAGGCTTTTCATTTTAGATGAATTTGTTTTTAATCTAAAATTACAAATTTATCTGATATCATAATTGACTGTTATTGTGAACTTCTCAGTATTCTCATATTCTCTGTGCTGTCAGACTGAGGAAGGTTTTTGTACGATGCTGTTTCACTGTGTGAACACTGGGCCACGATAAGCACCCATACAGTAATAATCTCCTGCATCCTCAGTCTGGACTCCACGTAGATTCAGTGTGAACTCAAGTCCATTCTGACTTCCACTGAACCGATCTGGGACTCCAGAATAAAGTTGATTTGCTTTATAGATCAGGAGTTTAGGAGCTTCTCCAGGTTTTTGCAGATACCAGCTCATGTCATCATCAACTCCGCTGGTCCCAGTGCAGCTGATAGAGACAGAATCTCCTGCTTTAGCAGACAGAGACTCAGGAGACTGAACCTCTTCATGAGAGACTTAGAGAGAGATCAAAAAAGAAATATTACAATACTTCAAAATATAAAGGCAAGTTTTCATCTGCTAGAAAGTAAAACTGAATGATAAAACTAAAAAGCAAAGCACAAATTAAAACAATACAAAAAGAATTCCAATCTATTAATTCCATAATGTAGAAAATATATTTTTGAACCTTGAGCAAGCAGACCCAGCATTAGAATAAGAGAAATCATTGTTTCGTATGTGTGTGTGTCGGTGTCACACACTTATAATCATCAGTGGAGTTTTAAGCGCAGTGTTCAGTTAATATGCAAAACACTTTCAAAAACACATTCAGATGCATCCTGGAATTTACCTCAAAAACATACATCAAAATATATCAAAATACATTTTGCAGTATTTAATTAATTAATATTAATAAAATAAAAATAGTTCATTTTTTAATATTGACCCATCTAAGCAAAACTAACCTAAGATACAGTCTTACAGCATTATTGTAAGCGTTAGTGTTGATGTCAAGTGTCAGTTTTAGTGCAGGAGGTTTTTGTACAGCCAGTGATTGGGTTTGTATCACTGTGGCGCACGTTCGGTGGAGGCACCCGACTTTCAGTTGGAAGTGAGTAAATCTCTTTCTATTTCTATTTATATTAACTAATTAATAAAAAATAAGAAGAACAGACCAGTAGAAGAAAGATTAACTAAAATTAAAAATAGGTTAGCTTAGCTTAGTTTAATAATTAGTTTAGCTTAATGACCTTTTTATCTATTTGAGTGGTAACTAAAATATGTACATTTTATAGACCTCACATGAAATAGAAATATGTCTAACTACTGTTTCAGATGTCAGTTACTATAAATAAGTACTGCAAAATGGGACATTAAACGCATATAAAAATCTGTATTGTTGGTGATCAGATTTGACCATGAATCTGAATGTGTAATTATGAACTGAAAATACATTTCTTTTAAATTTTTCATGCGGGGAAAAAAGGGATATTATTTAATGTATATAGGTAAAAAATAATAAAAAAATAAAAAAAATAAAACAACTAAATTTTAGGTGAAATACTTATAAAGTACAAAATTGTTTTCTTTTTGAAGTCTGAATATATTGTTCAGAATATGAACCTAAAAGGTATATAAATCCAATATAGAAATTTAAGTCTCTTATAAAGTTTGTTTTTTATGAACACTGAATCTATGAATATGAAAACTGATGCTCATGTGTTTTTACAGGCTGTTGAACTTCAGATCTGTTTAACAACTTAAAATTCAAAATTAAAATAAATAATGTTGTTTTAAAATTTAGCATCCATGCTTTACTTAAAATTACAAGTTTGGTTTGGTTAAGTTCAATATCTAAGTTATTTCAAAAAATATTAAGTTGATATACCTAATTGCAGCATTATTTTTACAGCGTTAAAGTTTTTTATTTACTTTATTCATTGAATGTCACATGAGATGGAAATGTGTTTTATTCTGGTGTAGTTGTCAGTACAGTGTACTATACAGTATAAAAAGTTTTTCACAAATAATTTAATAATTTGAACAAATGAGGACAGAAATGATTATAAAGCATTATCTATAAATGTTTTAAATCTAAATATAGGCATATGTGTGATGGCTAAAATGTGTTTTTATGGGCTGCTGCACTTCAGATCTGCTTGATTCACTCTGAATCTCTTAAATGGAAGTGAAAGACACTCAGAATGACTGACAGAGCTGTTTTTCAAACGAATCAAACTTCACCGTTTCCATCTCTCTGTCTCTCTTTAGCTGCGGCTGGTCCCACTCTCACGGTGCTGCCGCCCTCCAGTGACGAGCTGCAGCAGGGTAAGGCTACAGTGCTGTGTGTGGCCAGTAAGGGATTCCCCTCTGACTGGAAGCTGAGCTGGAAGGTGGACGGCAGCAGCAGGAGCTCTGGTGTCAATCTGAGTCCCAGTCAGCTGCAGAAGGATGGACTGTACAGCTGGAGCAGCAGCCTGAGCCTCACTGAGAGTGAGTGGAACAGAGTAAAAACCGTCAGCTGTGACGCCACTCACCCGTCCCACAATGCAGTGACCAAGAGCCTCAACACACAGCAGTGCAGTGATGACCAGTGAAATAGACACACTGACACACTGTCCCAAATCAGTCAATGCTAAGCAAATCTTTCATGCTGTTAGCATATTGTTCAGATAGTTTTATCTGTTATATTTCTACAACTGCAATGCAATGAATGTTTTGTTTATTATTTTTTTATTGCTTCCAAATAAAAGCATTTTGACTCATATGGTGTTGACTTCTCACTGTGATATTAAATATTTACAAAAAATAAATAAATAAATAAAATAAAAATGTATTCATTATATTAATAAATTACTATTTCTTATACATTGATTTAAAAAAGAAAGTGGGGTGGGGGGTGATTTGTGATTATATGATGAGCAGCATAGGATATTTTAATATTTTAAATACTGAATAATAAATACAGTAAAGAGATATTTAAACTGCAGAAAAATATAAATAATGTAGAAACAAGTTTTAACAATGTGCAAGCAGACTGGTGAAGACAGAATTAGTTAGACATTATTGTGTTGTGTGTCTGTGACAAGCAGTAAACAAGCATTGTGTGTGTCATTGTGTTTTTTCCTCAAAGCACTTGCAGCAGCATCAGAAGAAGTTAGTAACCTGACCAAGGGAGGTTTTTGTATGGGAACTTTTCACTGTGTGAACACCCAGTTGTCACTGATCTTATGGACACTCATACAGTAATAATCTCCTGCATCTTCAGGCTGGGCATCACTGATGGTCAGACTGAAGTCAAGACCATTTGCTTGTCCACTGCCACTGAATCTCAATGGGATTCCTGATTTTTTTTTCATTTGTATAATAAACCAAGAGTCTGGGAGCCTCTTCGGGCTTTTGGCTGTACCAAGACACAAAATAACGCCCTTTAGAGTATTCGCCTTGCTCATTTTTGTGAACCACAGTAGTAACTTTACAGTCAACAGAGACGGTTTGACCAGGCTGGACTGGTTTACCCTCAGACTGAGTCACAACAATTTGTCCACAACAACCTGTGTAGAACAAGTGATAACAGCACAAATTATTATGTGATATATTATATTATTACTTAAATATGTATTTAAAAGTTGACATGTAATAATATCTATAATGACTTTTACCTTGCATGCTGTAGAGCAGTGGTTCTCAACATGGGGGGCGCGGAGGGATCGGAAGGGGGGCGCAAATCATGGATCGCGGAACCGGGGGGGCCGCCCGGGCCTGGGCGCGGGTAACTTTTGACGTCTGGTGCAAATTTTGACATACAAAAATACATAGCCTATAGACTCATATGGATTATTCATTGAAAGGTCGCGATCTCGATTCAAACACACGCGATCTTACTGCTATATGATGATGATTTCGCCATGCCTATAAAACCTTTGAAATCGCAGTCACATCGGAATATTTAAACCTGCTTTCGCGCAACCGCTGATTCAGAGAGAGCTCTGCTCATGTAAGTTAACCTTTGTTTGAACAAGCTTTACGACCAGGATACACGGTATAAGTTACATTTCTGTGTTGCAAACATTGAATAATAATTAAAGTATTCGGATAAATGTTCATTAAAGCCCTGCACGGGCCTCATGTATATTTCCTAGACCGGCCCTTGTCCGACAGCTTATCAGAATTATCGGCCCGAGCCTGTCTTTTTCCTCTTTTATACTACTGTTTCATCTATCGAAAGTTCAGTTTTGTATGTAATGGTAAAGTGATTTTATTTCGTTTCATTATTTTGTTACGTTAATTTAGAAAAACGTTTGGAGCATTTTTGTTCATTAATATAGACTAAAGTTTTTGTTTTTTTTAATGTAAGGACTGTTTGATCAATTTTGCCTTCTCAAATCATCATGACTTGTTTAAAATAAAATCTATAGATATAGGCCCAAAAGAGTTCAAGTATAAAATAATGTTAATTACAACGTTAAACTTAGAGAAATGTGCGCTATTAGACGCATACCCAAATTTGTGCGGAGAGTGGAAGCTAAAGGCGCACTGCAGGACACGGCGCCAGCGCGATGACTTGCATTGTTTTTTCAGTGGAAACAATTTAAAATATTCCGTCATTTTTGCTCAATCTTTCGCAACTGTTAAGGGTCAACTTTTATTTGTGTGCAATCAAAGCATCAACAAAACGTTGCAAAAGGTGCTTTTATTAAATAAAGACAACAAACATGATGCGTTTTCTGTTGCCTCAACAGGAGCGTTTCACAAAATGAACCGAAACTCAGCAAATGCATACCTCACAGACATGATACATATATCTATAGAACGCTTGAAATGATTAATTAACGAAATAAAACAAATACTCTGTCACAAAAACTCTTTCTATATGTAATCTGTAAAGATGCATTTCTCTAAAGGCGCGTCCGAGTCAGGATCGGCAACTTCATCCTCGCGACACTGAAAACACTGGTTTATTAATAAATAATTAAAATATCCCCTTATTTTCCCGAAACATTCATTGTAATTACGTTTGCTGGTGCTTTGTGGCATTTTCAGCCTATTGCGTGCGCTTGAACGCGGATCTTCGAGCTGCGCTGATTTGCTGCCGCTGGCAGAGACACTAAACGCTTTCGAGTCGGTCTCGAAAGTGAAAGCGAAGTCTCGTGTTGTTTCCACCAGCGCGGAAATTTGTTTTCATCACCATAATTGGTGTATGTATAAAATATCAAAATAAGGAGAAGCCTAAAACAGACCCGAGGCCCGGCCTGAGTCTGAACTATAACTTGAAAATTGTCCCGAAGCCCGGACTTACTTATAACATTTTAAATGGACTAATTTATAAAATTAAATAAAACATTTTAGCTAACTATACTCTTAATATTGTTTTAATATTAAAATGCAGACTAGCATGTAAAATGTACAATCTTACAGACTTTATAGACCCCCCACACCTTCCAAATTCGTATAACATCCGCCCTAAATAGTACTGAATATTATATAGGGCGGACAGTATGCGAATACTTGAAGAATGCAATGAAGGAATGAAATGCAACATGCTTTACACGTAAAATAATACTTTTTATATAGTTTTATAAAACTCATAATAGTTATTTTAAAAATCATAAGTTATGAAAAGTATAACAAAGTACAAAAATCCAAAAAAAAAAAAGTAAAAAAAAATCTATCTATCTATCTATCTATCTATCTATCTATCTATCTATCTATCTATCTGTCTATCTGTTGGAGGGGGGGGGGGGGCGTGCGACATGATAGGGGAGGTTTGGGGGGCTTTAGTTCCAAAGGGTTGAGAACCTCTGCTGTAGAGTGATATCCAAATGATAAAAGATCTGCAGTCATGAAGAGAAGCTCAATGAAGAGTTAAACAGACCTATAAACATGTTCAGATCACTGACGCTGTCTACGCAAAGCACTGTATGTGACCAGAAGTTCCAACAATCTGTTCCTTATTTTACAATTATCCAACTGGAGGCTGGACACAGTCTGGAATTTGATGCCCCTTATTTGACATTAAAGAGCCAAATTCAGTGCTGGAAGGAAGTGCAGAATAAAGAAGTTAAGAATAATTATGCAAGTGTTGTACTGTATATTTTTGCAATAAAAATTTTGTGCAAGTAATGATATACACAGATAAATACTTTTTTTTTTAACTTGTTACTAAGTCAGCATTACTTATGTGAGATTTACAAAACACTTTAAAATGACTGATTATTAATTCCATTAAAAAGACCTGAGAAATGTGAAAACTAAGATTAGTTGCACTTTTTAAAATTTATTTATATATTATATAAATTACCATCAGAATGATCAATAAAATCTTTGTTTGGATTATAAATATTAGAAACGTATTTGTTGCTAATACTTCTATTAGAAATGACAGGTAATACTGTGTCACTTACATTTTTAGAGAATATTGTGTGATGTGTTTAAATGCTTTTGTACATGGCGCCTTAAAATGATTAAGATACAGTACAAAAATCTTATTACCATTCACAACAGACTTGTCTGCTGCTGCCATATTTCACATCGACACACCCCTTTCAACATTGCAACTCAAGTGGTCTATATAATATGAAAATATTATGAACATCAAATAAAGGCCTGTGTTTAAATTGAGCTGAAAGTTGTTTTAATGGGCTCAGATGTGCTTCATTAACTTTTCAGGTGCAAGGGAAGTGAAAGATCCTGATAGAGTGACTGATAGAAATTGTTTTAAGAAGAATGAAAATTCAGTTTCTGTTTTTTCCCAATTCTTCTTTAGTGTCAGCATATCATTCCAGTGATTCTGGAAGGCAGTGACACTGAGTATCAATGTGCTGTAGAAGGGCTGCAGTTACCATGATTTTGCCATTTCACACTTGTTCCTATATCAAGCATTCTTGTTGGTCCTTGTTGTCAACTAATTAGATTTTAGGAATATATAAATGGGTTATATTCAGGTTAAGGCTTAACAAATACCTATATCTTTTTTCATGTTTGATCATTTATTTTATAGTATATGATTTTAAACAAAGTAGACTGTACATATGTTGTGGTAACAATATTAACAGTATATTTTAATATTGAAAATGTAACTTAAAAAATAATCATTTGAGTATGTTTTAATGGCATGAGTTCACATGTTCATATATGGTGTAATGTGAAGTATTTTCATGCTGCAGATAATAACTCTTATGATTCCAGCCTTTAAGCATAAGCTTCTGTACAAAATTATGCTCAACATTTCATTTATTTCACTGAAATCTAAAATGACATTTTAAGTGAACAAATTGTTGAATACTTTAGAAAATCTTCATTACTGCTTTAACTGTTGTTTAATTATACAGGGAAACTTGCCTGAAATTATTCTCATATTCTCTTTGCTGTCTGACTGAGGGAGGTTTTTGTACGATGGTGTTTCACTGTGTGCACACTCCACCACTATAATACCCCATACAGTAATAAACTCCTGCGTCCTCAGGCTGGACTCCACGAATGTTCAGTGTGAAATCAGGTTCAGATCCACTTCCACTGAACCGATCTGGGACTCCAGATTCAAGTTCACTGGCTCCATATATCAGGAGTTTAGGAGCTTCTCCAGGTTTCAGCAGATACCAGCTCATGTCATCACCAACTCCGCTGGTCCCAGTGCAGCTGATAGAGACAGAATCTCCTGTTTTAGCAGACAGAGACTCAGGAGACTGAACCTCTTCATGAGACACTGAGAGAGAAAGCAAAAACAAATATTACAAATAATTCAGACTATAGATCAAGAGAAATGTGCTTCTGTCATAAAGAAGTCAAACAAAATATAATAAAACTAAAAAAAAAATTCTAAATTGGTTACTTCTATGATGTAGAAGATATATTTTCTAACCTTGAGCAAGCAGACCCAGTGTACCCAGCATTAGTATAAGAGAAATCATTGTTTCTTGTGTGTGTGTCGATGTCTCACACAAATAATCATCAGTGGAGTTTTAAGTGCAGTGTTCAGTTAATATGCAAAACACTTTCAAAAACACATTCAGATGCATCCTGGAATTTACCTCAAAAACTATCAAAATACATACATGCAGCATTTAATTAACTGACATTAATAAAATAAAAATAGGCCAATTCTCATTTTGACCAGTCTGAGCAAAACTAAACTAAAAAAAAAAACATTTTTACAGTGCTATCATGAGTGTTAGTGTTGATCTCAGCATTAGTTTTAGTGCAGGAGGTTTTTGTACAGGCACTGATTGGGTTTGAATCACTGTGGTACACGTTCGGTGGAGGAACTCAACTCTCAGTTGGAAGTAAGTGAATCTCTTTCTGTTTCAATTAATTATTTAGTTAGTCAAAGAATAAGAAGAGTTGCTCCCCGGGCACTGGAGCAATGGCTGCCCACTGCTCCAGGTGTGTGTTCACAGTGTGTGTGTGTGTTCACTTCTCACTGCTGTGTGTGTGCACTCGTGATGGGTTAAATGTAGAGGACCAATTTCAACTATGGGTCACCATACTTGACAATACATTGTCACTTTCACTTTTTCACTTTTCACTTTCATATATGTAAAAACATATAAAAATCTGTATTGTTAATGATCAGATTTGACCATTAATCTGAGTGTGTAATTATGAACTGAAAATACATTTCTTTCATTTGTACATTTTTCAAGCCTTTATTTAATGCATATAGGAACAGAAAAATAACACCTAAATTTTGGATAAAATATATATATCAAATACAAAATTATTTTTTTGAATATATTGTTCAGAATATAAACCTGGAAGGTAGATATAAACCCATATATAAATTTAAGTCTCACAGAGTTATAAATCTTGATATTTTTTATTTAAAAAAATAATAATATTTTAATATGAATAAATAATGTGTTATTACAGGTTGTTGCATTTAAGATCTGCTTAACAAATTAAATTTTAACATTAAAATAACAATAAGTTGTAACGCCACGCCAGCAGAGGGAGCCCTCACCCGAGTACTGACCGTTCGCTCCCTCTGCTGCTTCTACGGCAACTTCCTGTTTTGGGCTATTTAGACGCCATCCAGGCGTTCCTTCCTCGCGAAGTATTGCCAGTCTGATCTGCCTTACCGAGCGTTCTTTCACATTATCTGCCTGATTACCTGTTGCCGTTTCTGCTTTGTTTTCTGTTTCACGAGTATTCGGATTATCCCTTGGATTGTTTGCCTGCTGGACTGATTTTACGGTTTGACCCCTTTACTGTCTCTTCGCTATCGCTATTTGGTTTGCCCCTCTGTTTTGGCTGCTCTGTTGGACTGACACCTCGTTACTGACCTCCTGCCTGTTACTATCACTCTGCTGTTTGGATCTCCCTTATGCTCTGTACGCCTGTGAACTGTCTTCCCGTTACCGACCCCTTGCCTGCTCACTTGTGTCTCATTGTTTTGAATAAACTACCGCATATGGATTCTACCTCTGCCTCCGCGTCTGTGTTACAGAATACTTCGCCTACCTTGAATCCAGCGGAAGTTGCGAATCTACAGGCGGCGTTCGCTTACCAGAGCGAGATGCTAAAAACCTATCAAGAACAACTTGGCAAGCTTCAATCAGTGAATGAACACCTCACGCAATACATCCGATCGCTGCCTCCCCCCACGCCCAAGACGGTAAGCTTCGCTCTTCCTGAAAAGTTTGATGGCACCGCTGAAATGTGCAAGGGGTTTGTTCGCCAAGTTAAACTTTATTTCGATCATCAAGGGGACAAATTCGAGTCTAATGAGAAGAAATGTGCATTCCTGATGACTTTGCTTTCTGGTAGAGCGATCGATTGGGCGTCAGCAGTATGGGATTCCGATGCACAAATCCGGCACTCTGTTGATTATTTTCTGGAGCAGCTACGCAAAGTGTTTGAATATCCCGCGGGGGGCAGGGATATATCAACCCAGATTATCAATCTAAAGCAAGGGAATCGTACTGCAGCTGAACATGCCATCGAGTTTCGTACTCTAGCAGCGCAAAGTGGGTGGAACGACACCTCATTAACCGCCATGTTCTATCACAGTCTCAATGCCGATTTACAAACGGAGCTCGCCTGCCGCAGGGAGGACCTGTCTTTCACTGATTTCGTCTCTCTCACAGTCAAGATAGATAACCTCATGAGACAGACTCCCAAACGTAAGATGGTGAAAAGTAATCTTCGAAGCTCATCTGTTCCATTAACCGGCACACCTGCTTTCCCGGAGGAACCGATGCAGCTCAATGTTTCACGCTTATCGGACGAAGAGAGAGAGAGACGGCGCATCAATAACTTGTGCTATTACTGCGGAGGCGTCGGCCATCGCAGCCTCAGGTGTCCACAAAAGCAACAAGCTGGCTCCAGGGTAAATATTCATCATCTTTCTTTATTATGTAATCGCACCTTAACAATTCCCATCCTGCTTGAAAATGATACTCTGTCTCTTGAACTGACTGCCATGATAGATTCGGGAGCGGCGCTGAACATCATCGACCGGACCATTGTGGAAAAGTACCAAATTCCCACTCAAACCTGCACGCCGCCTATAAAGATCAAAGCCATCAATGATACCCTCATCGGAGAAGGAATTTCCCATCAAACCAGAACACTCACACTCAAAGTAGGCCTGCTCCACCAAGAGTCCATCACATTCTACATCGTCGACTCCCCCAAACATGATGCCGTACTCGGATTCCCCTGGCTATCTACTCATGATCCCGACATTTCCTGGTATCATGGTGAGCTTACTCGCTGGTCAAAATTTTGTCACGAAAACTGCTTCCACGTAAAACCTCAATTAATCGGTACCACCAGCATAGAAAGCCCAGCCTCCACTAACACTGTCAAGATTCCTTCCTGTTATAACGATCTATCTGATGTTTTTAGTAAAGTCAAAGCCACCCAGTTGCCACCACACAGACCTTGGGACTGTGCCATCGACTTGCTCCCCAATGCTATGCCCCCCAAGAGCAAGGTATACCCCCTTTCCAGAACTGAGACTCAAGCTATGGAGGACTACATCACAGAGGCACTGGACTCAGGATTTATTCGACCATCCACCTCTCCCGCCGCGGCGGGTTTCTTCTTCGTTGAAAAGAAAGATGGAGGAGTGAGACCCTGTATAGATTATCGAGGACTCAACAACGTCACGGTTAAGTTTCGCTACCCACTTCCCCTAGTGCCGCTGGCTTTAGAACAACTGCGGGAGGCCACAATCTACACCAAGCTGGACCTGCGAAGTGCCTACAATCTCATTCGTATCCGGGAAGGAGATGAGTGGAAAACTGCCTTCCTCACCACCAGGGGGCACTACGAATACCAAGTTATGCCCTATGGGTTAGCGAACTCGCCAGCTGTGTTTCAATGCTTCATCAATGAGATTTTCAAGGACCTCCTTAACAAGTACGTAATCGCCTACATTGATGATATTCTCGTTTACTCCAAGTCTGCAGAGGAACACGTTCACCATGTGAGAACCGTGTTAACACGGCTCCTCAAGAACCAACTCTACGTGAAGGCCGAGAAATGTGAATTTCACGTACCTCAAACATCCTTCCTGGGCTACCATATTAGTCACCAAGGGGTCAAAATGGACACGGCTAAGGTCCAAGCAGTTACGGAGTGGCCACAACCTTCCACGGTCAAAGAATTACAAAGGTTCCTCGGTTTTGCAAATTTCTATAGACGATTTATCCGTGACTACAGCATGGTGGCAGCCCCAATAACCTCACTCTTGAAAGGCAAACCTTCCAAATTAACCTGGACTAAACTGGCCAGCCAAGCCTTCGCAGCTCTCAAGGAAAGGTTTACATCAGCCCCCATCCTAAAACATCCAGACCCCAATCTCCCATTCATCGTTGAAGTGGACGCTTCGGATTGTGGTATAGGGGCCGTTCTCTCTCAACGTCATGGCCACCCAAGCAAGCTGTATCCCTGTGCATTCTTTTCCAGGAAACTGACTGCCGCCGAACGTAACTATGATGTTGGGAACAAAGAACTTCTATCCATGAAGGCAGCTATCGAGGAATGGAGACACTGGCTTGAGGGAGCTGCTCACCCCTTTCTAATCATCACCGATCATAAAAACCTAGAATACATCAAGGCAGCCAAACGTCTGAACCCACGTCAAGCCCGGTGGGCCCTCTTTTTTTTACTCGCTTCCAATTCACTGTGACCTACAGACCAGGCAACAAGAACGGTAAAGCTGACGCTCTTTCAAGACGCCACTATCCCCCAGTTGACCATCAATCACCCGAACCCATCCTTCCCCCCACAGTCATTCTTGCACCCATTTCTTGGGACATCATGGAGGAAATACAAAGAGAGCAGCAACACGATCCACCTCCTACCAACTGCCCCCCAACTAAACACTATGTGCCCCAAACTCTACGTACCCGCGTCATACAATGGGTTCACTCCTCACTCAGTTCTGGACACCCTGGCATCTCTCGTACCCTCCAGCTAGTCCGAAACTCCTTCTGGTGGCCCTCAATGACCAAAGATATTACCACATATGTCAAAGCCTGCTCCTTATGCGCCCAGTCTAAGACCCTCAAGCAACTACCCTCTGGTCTCCTGCACCCCCTACCCATCCCACAACGCCCTTGGTCACATCTGTCCATTGACTTTGTCACAGATCTACCTCTGTCCAACGAATTCACAACAATTCTAGTCACTATTGATCGCTTCTCTAAGTCATGCCGCCTCATACCCTTAAAAGGTTTACCCACCGCCATGGAAACCGCTCTCGCTCTCTTCCACAACGTGTTCAGGATCTACGGTCTCCCCGAAGATATTGTAAGTGATAGAGGCACACAATTTACATCCCAGGTTTGGAAGGAATTTTGCAAACAACTAGATATAAATGTCAGTTTAACCTCAGGCTATCACCCACAGGCCAATGGACAGGTGGAAAGATTGAATCAGGAGATTGGACGTTACCTTCGCACCTACTGCAATAGAGAACAACACCGATGGTCAGAATTCCTCCCATGGGCGGAATACGCCCAGAACTCACTAACCCATTCCTCTACAGGCCTTACCCCCTTTCAGTGTGTCCTGGGGTTCCAACCGCCGATGTTCCCGTGGTCAGGTGAACCATCCTCGGTTCCTTCAGTGGATGACTGGATCCAGCGTAGTGAGAGGGTGTGGGACAGTGCGCACGTTCATCTCCAACGAGCCATCAGAACTCAGGAAATTCAGGCCAATCGTAAACGCCGCCCACACCCCCCCTACCAACCTGGACAACGGGTCTGGCTCTCAACTCGGGACATCAACTTGCGGCTGCCCAGTAGGAAGCTCTCCCCAAGGTACGTAGGTCCCTTTAAAATTCTACGTAGAATTAATGAGGTTACCTACCAATTAGAGCTTCCTACTAATTATCGTATCTCTCCCTCCTTCCATGTCTCCCTCCTGAAACCGGTCCACCCGGAGGCTGACCCCGGCCATGAAGCCCCAGAACCGCCACCGCCATTGGATATCGACGGAACCTCCGCATATCAGGTGCATGAGTTACTGGACTCGCGCCGTCGAGGGGGTCAGCTCCAGTACTTGGTGGACTGGGAGGGGTATGGACCTGAGGAGAGATCGTGGGTGGCCGCCCGCGACATCCTGGACCCGTCGCTCATCGAGGAGTTTCACCGAGCCAGACCCGACCGACCTGCACCACGGCCACGGGGACGTCCACGTCGAGCTCCAGGAGTCGCTCCTAGGGGGGGGGATTCTGTAACGCCACGCCAGCAGAGGGAGCCCTCACCCGAGTACTGACCGTTCGCTCCCTCTGCTGCTTCTATGGCAACTTCCTGTTTTGGGCTATTTAGACGCCATCCAGGCGTTCCTTCCTCGCGAAGTATTGCCAGTCTGATCTGCCTTACCGAGCGTTCTTTCACATTATCTGCCTGATTACCTGTTGCCGTTTCTGCTTTGTTTTCTGTTTCACGAGTATTCGGATTATCCCTTGGATTGTTTGCCTGCTGGACTGATTTTACGGTTTGACCCCTTTACTGTCTCTTCGCTATCGCTATTTGGTTTGCCCCTCTGTTTTGGCTGCTCTGTTGGACTGACACCTCGTTACTGACCTCCTGCCTGTTACTATCACTCTGCTGTTTGGATCTCCCTTATGCTCTGTACGCCTGTGAACTGTCTTCCCGTTACCGACCCCTTGCCTGCTCACTTGTGTCTCATTGTTTTGAATAAACTACCGCATATGGATTCTACCTCTGCCTCCGCGTCTGCGTTACATAAGTCTACAACAATGTGTATTCCTCTGGTGTAGATTTCAAACTACAAACAGCTATAAGTAATACAGTATAACAAGTTTACAATAATTCAAACAAATGGGGTCAGAAACAATCAATAACATTATGTATAATGAATAAATCGTTAAATTTAAATATAGATATATGTGTGTGATGGCTGGTAAAATGTGTTTTTATGGGCTGCTGCACTTCAGATCTGCTTGATTAACTCTTAAAGGGAAGTGAAAGACACTCAGAATGACTGATAGAGCTGTTTTTCAGACGAACGAAACTTCACAGTTTCCATCTCTCTCTCTCTCTAGCTGACACTGGTCCCACTCTCACGGTGCTGCCGCCCTCCAGAGATGAGCTGCAGCAGGGTAAGGCTACAGTGCTGTGTGTGGCCAGTAAGGGATTCCCCTCTGACTGGAAGCTGAGCTGGAAGGTGGACGGCTGGTGTCAATCTGAGTCCCAGTCAGATGCAGAAGGATGGACTGTACAGCTGGAGCAGCAGCCTGAGCCTCACTGACAGTGAGTGGAACAGAGCAAAAACCGTCAGCTGTGACGCCACACACCCGTCCCACAATGCAGTAACCAAGAGCCTCAACACACAGCAGTGTGATAATGACCAGTGAAATACACACACTGTCCTAAATCAGCCGCTGCTCAACAACCAATCTTTCTTTCTGTTAGTGTATTGCTCTTATGTTCTGATCTTTTTCTGATCAATTTCTACAACTGCAATGCTATAAGTGTTATTCTTGCTACCAAATAAATGCATTTTGTTTTAAATATGGTGCTGAATTATTACTGAATTATGAAATACTGAATTTTCTTTTCTTTTTTTTTTTTTTTTTACTTTTTAGGACAGTGGTTCTCAACAGGGGGGGCGCGCCCCACTGGGGGGGCGCGGAGGGATCGGAAGGGGGGCGCAAATCATGGATCGCGGAACCGGGGGGGCCGCCCGGGCCTGGGCGCGGGTAACTTTTGACGTCTGGTGCAAATTTTGACATACAAAAATACATAGCCTATAGACTCATATGGTTTATTCATTGAAAGGTCGCGATCTCGATTCAAACACACGCGATCTTACTGCTATATGATGATGATTTCGCCATGCCTATAAAACCTTTGAAATCGCAGTCACATCGGAATATTTAAACCTGCTTTCGCGCAACCGCTGATTCAGAGAGAGCTCTGCTCATGTAAGTTAACCTTTGTTTGAACAAGCTTTACGACCAGGATACACGGTATAAGTTACATTTCTGTGTTGCAAACATTGAATAATAATTAAAGTATTCGGATAAATGTTCATTAAAGCCCTGCACGGGCCTCATGTATATTTCTAGACCGGCCCTTGTCCGACAGCTTATCAGAATTATCGGCCCGAGCCTGTCTTTTTCCTCTTTTATACTACTGTTTCATCTATCGAAAGTTCAGTTTTGTATGTAATGGTAAAGTGATTTTATTTCGTTTCATTATTTTGTTACGTTAATTTAGAAAAACGTTTGGAGCATTTTTGTTCATTAATATAGACTAAAGTTTTTGGTTTTTTTAATGTAAGGACTGTTTGATCAATTTTGCCTTCTCAAATCATCATGACTTGTTTAAAATAAAATCTATAGATATAGGCCCAAAAGAGTTCAAGTATAAAACAATGTTAATTGCAACGTTAAACTTAGAGAAATGTGCGCTATTAGACGCATACCCAAATTTGTGCGGAGAGTGGAAGCTAAAGGCGCACTGCAGGACACGGCGCCAGCGCGATGACTTGCATTGTTTTTTCAGTGGAAACAATTTAAAATATTCCGTCATTTTTGCTCAATCTTTCGCAACTGTTAAGGGTCAACTTTTATTTGTGTGCAATCAAAGCATCAACAAAACGTTGCAAAAGGTGCTTTTATTAAATAAAGAAAACAAACATGATGCGTTTTCTGTTGCCTCAACAGGAGCGTTTCACAAAATGAACCGAAACTCAGCAAATGCATACCTCACAGACATGATACATATATCTATAGAACGCTTGAAATGATTAATTAACGAAATAAAACAAATACTCTGTCACAAAAACTCTTTCTATATGTAATCTGTAAAGATGCATTTCTCTAAAGGCGCGTCCGAGTCAGGATCGGCAACTTCATCCTCGCGACACTGAAAACACTGGTTTATTAATAAATAATTAAAATATCCCCTTATTTTCCCCGAAACATTCATTGTAATTACGTTTGCTGGTGCTTTGTGGCATTTTCAGCCTATTGCGTGCGCTTGAACGCGGATCTTCGAGCTGCGCTGATTTGCTGCCGCTGGCAGAGACACTAAACGCTTTCCGAGTCGGTCTCGAAAGTGAAAGCGAAGTCTCGTGTTGTTTCCACCAGCGCGGAAATTTGTTTTCATCACCATAATTGGTGTATGTATAAAATATCAAAATAAGGAGAAGCCTAAAACAGACCCGAGGCCCGGCCTGAGTCTGAACTATAACTTGAAAATTGTCCCGAAGCCCGGACTTACTTATAACATTTTAAATGGACTAATTTATAAAATTAAATAAAACATTTTAGCTAACTATACTCTTAATATTGTTTTAATATTAAAATGCAGACTAGCATGTAAAATGTACAATCTTACAGACTTTATAGACCCCCCACACCTTCCAAATTCGTATAACATCCGCCCTAAATAGTACTGAATATTATATAGGGCGGACAGTATGCGAATACTTGAAGAATGCAATGAAGGAATGAAATGCAACATGCTTTACACGTAAAATAATACTTTTTATATAGTTTTATAAAACTCATAATAGTTATTTTAAAAATCATAAGTTATGAAAAGTATAACAAAGTACAAAAATCCAAAAAAAAAGAGTAAAAAAAAAATCTATCTATCTATCTATCTATCTATCTATCTATCTATCTATCTATCTATCTATCTATCTGTTGGAGGGGGTGGGGGGGCGTGCGACATGATAGGGAGGTTTGGGGGGCTTTAGTTCCAAAAGGTTGAGAACCTCTGTTTTAGGACATGTGATATTGTGATGAGTCCTGTAGTTCTCTTGTCAGGAAGAGTACAGAATGAATTAGGAAGTTGAATAAATGCTGGATTAATCATATTATAAATGTGAACCAGAAATAAACAAATAAGTAAAAAATTAGACAGCATTTTAGAAAGTCTTTTTTAGAAAATCTTTTCATATTGTAGATTTTGTTTTGATAAAAATAGGGCTGTGAAACAAATGATCACATTCCTTAATATTTCATTAATAATAACTTAATAATGGAGAAGCATTCAAATTTGCATCTACAAGAAGACTTAAATCTATATCATCATTAATATTGTATTATTTGTATTTTTTATGCTAGAAAAGTCATTTCTATATAAAACGTACATTTGGGAAAAGATCTAAAATGTATCTTATGTAAATATTCATTATTAGCTAGAAAATTAATGTAATGTGAATTAGCTAGAATGTGAAATTCATTTTCATTTCATTGGCTTTGGCCTTAAGCTTTTATTTATCATCAGTGAGTCAGTGAGGTGAATAATGATCCTCAACATCAACATTTGCAGAAGCGCTGTAATCTGACCCGAGAAGGTTTTTCGTATGATGCTTTTACACTATGTGAACATCCAGACTGGCTTCTTTGGATATGTTGCCGTACTGTGTTTACTCTGACAGTAATAAACTCCTGAAGGTCCTGAGGCTGGACTTCACTGATGGTCAGAGTATCCATATGGTTTCCACTTTCACTGCCACTGAATCAAGAAGAAACACCTGAAGCTCTGTCTGATGTGAAATAGATCAGGAGTTTAGGAACTTTGCCAGGAATCTGATGGTACCAGGACATGCATCTCTGAGAGTTATTTTTTGGATTCACACAATTCAACGTTGGTGTGTGATTACAGTGAATAGTGATAGCCTGTTCAGGCTTCAGTTTTTGATCTTCAGACTGAGTCAGAATCTGCCCCACAGAATCTAAAGAGACACAGAATACACACCATATGTCAAAACATACAAGTTAAGGTTCAATAATAATATATATAATAATGTATACCACTTATTCAGGTTAAAAAATCATGCATATAAGAAAAATATTTTTTTTCTTCAAAACTAAATCTTGATTGCATCACCTGTGGAGTAAATCAGCCGATGATATGAATTTCTATATACTTACTACAGATGCAGGTTGCGAGCATCCAAATAATGACGGCTATTAAAGTCATGTTTGCTTTAGGATCTGTTGTCATGAAGGAGAGCATTCTTTTGATGGCATGAGTTCACATGTTCATAGAAAGTATAATGTAAGAATGTGATTTGTTGTCCTCATGCAGGATATAAT
>NW_026129913.1:0-31193 GCF_022985175.1 Labeo rohita | reverse complement strand
TGTCTGTTAGAATAAAACATAGGAGCAGAGATGACTACAAATTGTTTTTAACATGTACAGGAACTGGGAAATTTAAAAAAACTATTAAAAGAAAAGGCTCAATGAACTGTTGCACTGATATTATACACCAGCGCTTCCCAACCTTTATTCAGTCATGGCACCCTTTCAAATTCTTAAAAAATTTGTGGAACTCTACATAAACACTACTGCTCTACAGGCCTTGCAAGTCTATCTGCTCTGGATGAAGATGATGGTTCAGAAGCATGTTAAAGAGCAGGTCATATTGGTTTTCAATTTTTTTTTTTTTTTTGCAGTTTGTAATGTAGCTATCCTTCAATGTAAACAGTCTGCAAAGTTGTTCATAAAAAGAGTGCATGATAAATATATTGTTCAAAAGAAAGTGTTGAATCTGGTTCGGCTTAACGAATCATCATATTTTTGAACCTTCTGCCTGTTACTGATCTACGTCACTGGGTAACATATTAACATAATCTCTGCCTGCCCGCAAAATACTGATCTGCCCCCAAACGCGTCCGCTAGTGTGTTTACATTATGTGAAGAAGTTCTGTGCTGTGAAAGCAAGTTTGTTATCAAGTTTGTTTTCATTGCCAAAAGATGACGTATTTAAAATGCATTTTTCCACGATACCACAGCAATACAATTCAAACCTTTTCTTGTGTCCTCGTCATTTTACAGAGGACTGCTTGTCTAATCTTGGTGAGTACAACACCAGATTTGCTAAAGACAACACTTGTCCATGAAGGATAAGTCCATACCTTCTTTATTTGGACCAACAAGCATCTCCAAACCACAACTTGTGTTTATGTTTGATATGTTATGTATACATTTTCAAATGAGTGCTCAAAATAAGCTTTTTGTGCTAATATGTGATGTAACCTAGTGCAGCTTTAGGTTCCCAGGTAAACCACGATCTTACTGTCTTACTGAAATAGTTCTGATAATTTGTTGTGAACCCACTATTTTCCAAGGATGTGTTGATTAATGTAGACCAGGGACCCTCATATCTGGCCCATAAGATCCACTTTCTTGTAGCGTTTAGCTCTAACCCTAATCACACACCTGAGCATGCTAATAAGATTAATTAGAAAATCACAGGTAGGTGAGTTTGATCAAGGTTGGAGCTAAACTTTGCAGTGCATTGGCCCTCTAGGGCAAGATTTGAGGACCCCTGATGTAGCCTGTTGCTGTTCTAATTACTTTTGGCTGGAACGATTCCTCAATTCTATTTGAGTATTCAATAAAAAATATGTGTATATATATATATATATATATATAGAGAGAGAGAGAGAGTAATTGACTCGCATTCCACATATTAAATCCATTTTAAAAAAATAATAAAGGGTAGTGCTATTAAGAATTCACAAACACTACAATTCAGTTAAATAAATATATGAGATGCAGGTGTCATACGTGCACTTTAATTATTTACATGCGTATAGGTTACCTACATGCATCTCAAAGCGGCTCTGTTCACAGTAAATGCCGCTATGCAAACTGTTTACGTCATTTACATGGGTCTCTCTGGGACTGCAACTTATTTCATCAGATTTGTAAGGTAAATCAATTCTAAACCTATTCAAACACAGGCGAATGCATCATTATCTTTCTCAATATGCTAACTATTTATTGTGATTTCAAAATAAAAGTTTAAACCCTTACTCTGAGTTTACACGTTTTAATGTCCACATATTCAAAAAATTACAGTGGCTGTAGCTTTTCTATCATAAAGAAATTGCCAAATATTAAAGATTAAGTTGACATTTGAATTAAATATTGTCTAGTCAATATTAAACAAGGATTAGAGCAAGCAGTAAAGTGTGTAAACAATCGCCAGGCCGGTGGCTCCCTCTGCGGGCATTTGTTATAATGCGTAACATACATTAGCTACCTTATTTATAATATTTTATGCATTTTAACAGTTTTGGTAAAAAAAATTAAAGGAGAAGACCACTTCCAACACAAAGATTCACATATAATGTACTCACTCCCTTGTAATCCGAGATGTTCATGTCTTTTTTTCTATTATGTTTTTAAATTTTGTTTTTTGAGGAAAACATTTCAGTATTTTTCTCCATATAATGTACTGATATGGTGCCCCGATTTTGAACTTCCAGAATGCAGTTTAAATGCTTCAAACGATCCCAAATCGGGGCACCATATCAGTTCATTATATGAAGAAAATTGCTGAAATGTTTTCCTCAAAAAAACATAATTTCTTTACGACTGAAGAAAGAAAGACATGAACATCTTGGATGACAAGGGGGTGAGTACACTATATGCGAATCTTTGTTTTGGAAGTGGACTTCTCCTTTAATTCTGTATGATTACTTGCTTTTGATACTTCATTTAAACTAATTATTATTGCCTCATTGCTATTATATATGTATTTCAAGTCATTTTAAAGGCTATTGTTCACTTACTGTTCACTGGTCTATTTTATTACTACAAAAAAAAATTAATATAATTAATATAAAAAAAAATCATCTGATTACTCGATTAATCACCAGATTACTCGATTACCAAAATAATCGTTACTGACAGCCCTACTTCGCTTAATAATAAAGAATGTAGTATAGCACACACACAGACTTTATAATCATGGACCCTTTTTACAAGACTGTGACTGCATTTCATCATCATTATAAACACTTTTTCATGTTTTGATTTTTTTTTTTTTAAATGTATACTAAAAAAAATGTGTAACACTTCGTATTATCACCTTTTCTTCAAGTTAAAAAAAATTAAACGCTAATGCAAGGGTTTTTCTATGGGAGAGACGGTAAATTTGACATTGTTCTCTCTTCTGACTGCCGATATCAGCTCGGAAAAGGTTAATTTGACTAGAAACATCATTGTGCGAGACTTCCACGTTCAGAAAATGGTGGATATGGAAAGACCAATCACTTGACTTGACCAGCGGACCAATCAGAGCAGAGTAGGCTTGTGGAAAGGAGTGGTTTACAGACAAAACTGCTTCGAACCATTTTAAAATCATTTAGGAACACTGAGTTTGCGGTTTTCCAGCAGAATCGGGCTACTTTAACGCTGTTGCCAAGGGTTGTTTTTCACCTCAGTGGGTGGAAGTGACCACAATAATGTACCAGGGGAACCCTACCAAAAATCATGCGATTTTTATTGGGGGACCCCCTCAAAATGCCATTGGGCTACTTTTGATTAGCAACTGTGCAGGTTTTGTTGTGAAAACCTGGCGACACTGTTGAGGAATTACTCAAATCACTGGCTACGTTTACATGCAAAATTTTGGGTTGAATTGGACTGAATTCATTTCTACTGATGAATCTGAATGTAGTGTTTACATGATTACTAAATAAAGTGATCAGGTTGATGTGCGTGATTATATGTCACAAGCTTCAAATCACATTTTTTTTTTTTTTTATTTTTTTTTTTTTTTTACATGCGCACACTGCATAAATATAGAGTTTCTCGGTTTGCACATAATAACCTCTCTCCTACATTTTTTCTTTATTTGTTTTGAACAGCAGAATGAATATTTATCCATGTCTGGATAAATATACATATATCATCATCATCATAACTTTTTAAGCACACGCATGGTCCAATAACACAGACAATGCAGTAGACAAGATAAACAACTAATAATTAAAAGACAGACAGAATCCACAACATCACATATTTACATACAGACTAAAATGCCAATGGTTCCACATACTAGAGAAAAATCGGACTGAACTAAAGTGCCATGTTCGTCAGTGTTAAAATTATACTGTTTGCAGAGTCTGATAACCTGTACATACATTTGTACATCAAATTACGCAACACAGCAGAGCAAGTTGGCACACCAGCACAGACAAACATGTGGCTTGCACTGCTCCATCGTGAAACCTTAAGCAACAGCCTCAATGCATCATTATACACTACACAGAATTTCTGCATGCTACTCTTTCTATAACACCGCCACAAATGGGCAGTATACATAGGGATACAAAATACTCTAAAAAGTACTCTTAACAGACTCTGAGCACATACTAAATTTGTGCATCAGCATGTTAACTTGAGTGTACATCATACGCCATAGTACTGTCTGTAAACGTCCCTATCGTCAGACAAGTCATCAGTTATACAATGCCCCAAGTATTTAACCACCTTACATACATTAAGGACAGCACCAGATAGAGAAAAGTCAGGAAAGCCATAATATTACTCTTCTTTGCATTATATTTAATAGCGAAACCTAAGCAATACTGAGTGCAGACCCTCAATAACTGTTGAAGGCCCGCACTATATGGACAAAAACCACCAAATCATCTGCATACATCAAGCAGTTGATGATAGTGTTACCAACAATACACCCTGTTCCACAGCCATTTAGTAGCTTCGATAAATCATCCATATAATCATTAAAGAGAAAGAGAGACAAAATACTTCCCTAACTCCATTACCTACATTGAATGTAGCAGACACAGAATTACCCCATTTCACATGCACTGACTGATGAGCATACCAAAAAGCCAGAATTCTTATTATTTAGGAATTCCTCTATTGCATAACTTGCCAAATAGTTTTTCATGATTTACACCAGGGGTGCTCAATCCTGCTCCTGGAGATCTACCTTCCTGCAGAGTTTAGTTCCAACCCTGATCTAACGCACCTTTCTGTAATTATCAAGTGCTCCTTCAGATCCTAATTAGTTGGTTCAGGTGTGTTCGATCAGGCTTGGAGCTGAACTCTGCAGGAAGGTAGATCTCCAGGAGCAGGATTGAGCACCCCTGATTTACACAATCAAAGGCTTTAGAAGCATCAATAAAAAACACAAACATTGTGGAATTGTGCCTGTTATACAAATCTAAATTCTCTTTTAAAGCAAAAATACACACATCTGTACCATGTTTAGGTTTAAAACCAAACTGGTTATCACAGGTAAAGTAATTTAGTAAAGTTCTCTCAAGGACTTTTGACAGAATGCTGACCAAAGCTATTGGTCGATAATTGGCCATGCTATTTACATTACCAGCTTTATCTTTATTAATAGGCACCAACATAACAGACAAGATAGAATCGGGTAAAATACCATGTACTAAAAAAAAAACAAAAAAAAAAAAACAAAAAAAAACAAATAGCAAGCAGAGGACAGAGTTTCCTACTTGCAAACTTCAGATGCTCAGCAGATATCTTATCCATACCACATGCCTTGTTATCTTTTAACATCATAACTTTATCACATCACAGCACATCATAGTAATGTTTCCACCCCACAGATGAGTCATTTCGTCTGAGCTACTTATACCATTAATGTTTGTTAATATATATATATATATAGCCCCTCCCCGCGCTCAAAACGGGCTGCCTGTGGATGAGAATCCGAAACAAGAACTACTGGAAGGTTGTCCTGCTCCACTTCACAGTTTTATAATAACAGGACACGCACTTATACAACAATTTATTTTAAAAAAAGAACTGCTTGTTCTGCGCGTCATACGTCATTACGCTATTTCTGTCACATGCGACTCCTTTAGTTTCGTTTTCAATCCCATCTAGTGTTTACATGCACTCTCAGTCGTGTTAGAACAGGAATAAACCACACCATTCAATCCGATCGAACTGAATTGGATCGATCAATGTGTTTACTATTAACGCAGCAGTTCACAAAAAGCACATAGGATGTGAGAAATCAAGATGTATAAAACACGACATGAAATACAACGCCTTGAAATCTTTCTTACTAATCTTGCTTGTGTGAACGACTGCTGATTATTAAACTGCTCTACATCCCCATTCCATATAACAAATAAAACAATAAGTCAGCAACTCACTGCGTCTAAGCTGGTTTCAAAGTTTCTCGAAGCAACTCGACTGCTCTCTGACTGATCCATTCTTGTATTCTCATCCATTTTCTTCGGACATTTGTTTGACACGTTTGTGCATTCTGACGCCGTATTTCCACTACAGCGTCAGTGACAGCGTCACCACGCTCAGTACCGCCGATGTTATGGATCAACCGGGTATGGAACGCCATTGGGGACAATACCTATTATATGAAACGCGAGAAATCTGGACGCATTAACACGCAAAGTTTGTACGTGTCTTTTTGGTACGTGTAAACGCGAACGTTTTGTACGTCTATACACGAAATTTTTTGTCGTGTTATTTAAAGACACGATCGTTTGTATCGCCTTAACGTAACATTTTTGGCCGTGTATTTTTGTTACGTGTTTCTAGACGAACGTTTTCGTCGTGTAAACATGACATTTTTGAACGTGTAATATTTCTAAGTCTTATTTGATGTGCGACATACTAATTTTTCTGTTTTAGTTGAACTGGTGATAATTTAGGGTCATTGATTAAATACACTCAATGACTGCATGAATTAACATTATATTCTTTTGTAACGTTAAAGGAATTTGTCCTGTAGGTAAAATGAGTGGTCTCGGTGATCCAACGACCACATTTCCCCTCTGATTAATACATTCGAGGTGTCCACTGCAAATAGCCTACTTGTTGGCAGAACTAAATACACTAGGCCAGTCTAACGTTACCCTATATGTGGAAAAAGTCACCTCTTTAGTCAGCAGTTTCTGTGGCGTAACGTGTAAAGGGAGACCGGGGTTCTATTCCCACTGACAGCGCTTTTATTACTTTACAGTTAATAAACGCATTTGTTTTCAATAAAAATGATTTGACTTAAAATTCATTTTAATTCATAAAAGTTACATTTAGGGTAAGGTTAGGGGTAGCGCTCTTTAATATCTCAATAAGTTGCCATGATTTTAATATTGTTTTATAAATATAATGATTTACTGTCAGTTATATTGCAGGATGTTTAATGCACAACAATACTGAGGAGCAAATAGTGACGTTATCTCTCACTATTTATAAGTAAATAGCATCTAAATGTCTACTGAATCCACAACTGTTGCTATTTACACTTGGACTTGGACTGGCTGCCCCACAGTTTACGTTGTATGGTCCGCCTGTTGTAGTGATTCTGTAATGTTTATGTGTCGTATGATTGTGTCTGGGTTTAAAGGTTGAATAAAGATTTGTGAATTGTCATAGGCTACTGGTGCTTTGTTTTCTGTTTTTGGATTTGCCTGATTGTTATAATATAATTGTTAAATTTGTGATTGTTACAATATATTGTTGTTATTACATTATTTTTATCTGACATATACAGTATACATTCAAGATATTTGTATTATTTCCAGTCAAACTGACACCGCAACTTCAAGGAGCATGTCTCTCATACCAGATTGATGCTGGCCCACTCGGAGATTACTCCAGTCATTTTGAAAAAAAAACAATAGCCACAGTATTTAGTATTTAGCCTTTGCTAACTTTATTATTCATTGTATTTATTAAAGTTGAATGATTTATGGCATTTATTGGCGCTATTATGTATAATTATTGACACCTCACCGTGGACCTCACTAATAATTAAACCCTGGCTATGGCCGTATCCAGTGTTGTATGTTCTATGTATGTTAATATATGCTATACATATGTGTATATAGCCTATTACATCACTTATGTCTTATATAAGTCAACTGAACGCAGTCTGTAAAAGTTCTTTGACAGTTTAATAAAAAATTTCTAAGAGCCATCATAGAGAGCAATCCACTTTTCCACGTTACCGGAGACAAAAAACCTGCATGAGTACAAACGGGATGAGATGACACAGCACTGACATCACAACCAACGTATAAATGCATCATTGACTCTAAAGTTTAACGCCTGCCTATGTACATGTCAACGTAAAAATATGATCTCATTCACGAACAAATGTTACGTGTGACGTTTGCATAGGTATTTGCTTACCTAACAGCACGTCATCCCTCACGAAAAGAAATGTCGTCTGATGTTTATATACGTATACAGCAACGTGCCATCCCATCACAAATGCAAATTAAATCCTAAATAGAGCAACGCTATTTGCTGTTGTGCAGTCTGACGCGACACCCGAACATATACTTCGTATTTACGCGTACAAACTTTGCGTGTTAATGCGTCCAGATTTCACGCGTTACATATAATAGGTATTGTCCCCAATGGCGTTCCATAAAAAAAAAAAAAAAAAACAACAACAACAAAAAAAAAAACCCTATATATATATATATATATAATAATGCAGTTATATTCTCCTTAGTAGACCCGTTTCTCTTAGGAAAAAGAACAGATGACTATAACATGCTTCTTCAGACTGTCTCTGTAATAACACTCTAAGCCTTAAGGGTACTTGCTCAGCTTCAAGGCACCTAAGTAACTCCTGCCTCTCATACTGGTACTTATTACAGGATTCTATCACATGCTCTATTGTTTCTTGAGTATTGCAATCACTACACGTGCCATCACCATGTTTTTTCATTAAAAACAAAGTCCTGTTCAAACCTATATGGCCTAGCCTCATTCTAGAGATCACATCTTCTTCCTGTTTGTTCCTATGTAAGTTTCTGCACCCTCCCACATTCTTTTGAATGTTGTAAAAGTGTCTACCAGTTGGTTCACTGTCCCACAACTTCTGTCACTTTCCTCTCAGTTTATCCTTAACAATACTCTTAATTTCAGCCTTACTGTATTTAATTTCCATATCAATACTAGATCGCTCTGTAGCTTTCTTAGCATACTGATCTGCCAACTCATTCCCTGTAACTCCAATGTGAGCTGGAACCCACAAAAGTGTGACACTGATTCCTGACTTCTGCAGATTGCTTATTATTTGAGCTATGTCTAGTACAATATCCTGCCTTGACTGAGACTGTAGGTTCTTTATGCTACACAATGCTGAAGTTGAATCTGAGACTATAACTATATTACTTGGCCTAAGCCTATTACTCTCGCTCCATGAGAGAGCCAAAAAAATAGCAATCAGCTCTGCTGTATAAACAGCTAAGTTGTTATTTAGCCTTCTCATTACAGCTATTTTTAGTTTTGGGATGACAAATGCTACCCCCATTTGCTTGTCTTCTCTTTTTGATGCATCTGTAAATATAATAGATCTATCCCCATATGTCTCCTGTATATACCATTCAATATAAGATTTACTAAATTCTTCAATTTCCTCCTTTGCCTCCAGGAGGCCAAAATCAACTGAAGGCACCTCAAGGATCCACAAAGGAACTGCAGGGTAGGATACTGTGGGACACACAGCTAGTTGGTCTACTTCAACTTCACTCGCCTTTTCTTTAATGATCCATCCAAAACTTTTAACTTTTGTGTTTCCTCTCTCTTGACAGTTTGTCAATGGATTCAGTCCTATGTGACCCTCTTGATGCCCTTTAAGATTAGCCCAGTAGACCAGAGATATCTGATCTCGTCTGAGATGCAAAGGCATCTCTCCCAGTTCCACCTGTAAGGCTGCCACAGGAGTGGTTTTCATGGCTCCACTACATAGCCTCAATGCTTGATTCTGAATAATGTCTAATTTCTTCAGTACTGTTTTAGTAGCAGATCTATACACAATACACCCATAATCAAATATTGATTGTATTAAACCTATATAGATGGATTTCAAAGCAGGCCTATTTGCACCCCACTCTACACCTCGCAGACATCGCATAACATTCAACAATTTTTTACATTTCTCTATCATTTTTTGGATATGCATTACCCACGTTAATCGCTTGTCAAACCAAATACCAAGATACTTAAAATGGTCTGTCCTTTCCAACTCTTTGCTACAAATTGTGATCTTTAAGTCCTGACTTATAGTTTTCCTTGTGAAGAACATAACTTTAGTCTTCTCCACAGATATCCTAAAGCCCCACTCTAGAGCCCATTTTTGTACCATGTCTACTGCTTGCTGCATCTTATTTACAATATGGTTTATATTTCTTCCTTTTTTCCACATAGCTCCATCATCAGCAAATAATGCAACACCTATAGAGTTATCTATGTTCTTAAAAATGTCATTTATCATAACAATAAATAGTAATGGGCTTATTATGCTTCCTTGAGGGGTACCATTGTCAACCTCATACTCATTGCTAAAAACCCCATTAATACTAACTTTGATTTTCCTTCCTGATAGGAAACTTTTAATCCATCGCCACATTCTACCTCTTATTCCAAGCTGAGACAGTTTGGCCAACAACCCCTCCTTCCACATCATATCATATGCTTTCTCTAAGTCAAAGTATACTGCTATAACAGTTTCTTTATTGACTTGAGCCTTCCTTATTACATCCTCCAGGGCTACTAATGGGTCCATAGTACCTCTGCCTTTCCTAAAACCTGACTGATAGTTATGTATTAATCCTTTGGTTTCTAGATAATATGTAAGTCTATCATTAACCATTCTCTCAAGAGTTTTCCCCATTTGGGAGGTTAGCGCTATTGGCCTGTAACTACCAGGGCTTTTGGGGTCCTTCCCAGGTTTCCTTATTGGGACAATGGTGGATTCCTTCCAGGATGGGGGGAGTACTCCTTCTTCCCATACCTTATTATATAATTGAAGCAACACTCCTTTACCCTCATCACTCAGTTTCTCTAACATTGAGTAGCAAATTTTGTCCATTCCTGGTGTAGACCTGCCTACCTTCTTTAAAGCGCTGTTCAGCTCCTGTAGTGAAAATAAACTATTTAACACTGCTTCCCCTTCCTTCTCCTGCAACTCAACTCTATACTTTGCCATTGTGTCTTGTCTTGCTTTTATCTCCTCAGGACTTAAGTTTCTTGAACTGTGTACCTTAGCCAAAGTTTTTACTATTGCTTCTGCCTTATCTATACAATTTACAATGATTTTACCTTCTTCTACCATTACTGGATATTCATATTCCCTTCCATTCCCTCTCATCTTCTTAATCATTCCCCACACTCGTTCTATGGGTGTTGTGCGTCCAAGAGAACTGCAGAACTTCCTCCAATACTCCTTCTTTGTCTTTTTAACTATTTGTCTTACCTTCGCTTGTGACCTCTTATACTCTATCAGATTCTGAAAGTTATGCGTCCTTTTTAAAGTTTTAAAATCTTTGTTTCTCTTTTTAATGGCTTCACTACATTCCTTAGACCACCACATCTTATTCATATTTTTTGGCTTAGTCTTTGGAATGGCCCTTTCTGCCGCAACTACTATACTGCTACTAATGTCAATACATAATTTTTCAACACTCTGATTTTTATTAACATTCAAAACGCAAATAGTTTTACCTGAGATTCCAGCAGATGTTGGACGGCCACAGATTCGTCACGTGGAATTTTCAACGAAACAGATTTCAAAGCTTTCCACATTATTTGTGAATGTTTGTATCATTACTGGACTGTTATTTTCCCTTTCGCTATTCCAATGTATCAGACGCCGTTTAAAGGAAGTTTAATGCGTTTTCATGTCGCGTCTCACAGACCACGCCCAGATTGTTTTGTTTAGGCTACATTCGTGGATTGAATGGATTTTGTTTTCCTAATAACAATTAACAATTTGTAAAAGGCCTGTATTTGCAGTATTTACAAAAAAATCTTTAATTTGTGTGTTAAGTTTATTCAAGTAGGAATATTGCTGTGGTTAAATGGACATCAAGCACTTTAACTTTATTTCTTTTTTTTAATATTGATAAAGAATAAGTGATAAACAAGCTATAGTTTTGCATTGTGCCCATAATTTTGAATTAGTGACACAG
Organism: Labeo rohita; assembly: GCF_022985175.1. Lineage (NCBI taxonomy): Eukaryota > Metazoa > Chordata > Actinopteri > Cypriniformes > Cyprinidae > Labeo > Labeo rohita. The sequence continues at coordinate 19,584 of NW_026129913.1, read as the reverse complement.
ATAGGATGCAGTGAATTATCTGTGCTTATTTAAGTTCAACAAATGATTTAATGTTTAACAAACATTTATTTAATGTTTATCAAACATATATACATAGGTGTTCAAGCAAAATCACAAAAAGCACTTTTACCAATAGATATATAGTAGCTTCAAAGCAGAATTACATAAAATGCATGTTTCTGTACTAGGAAGAGAAATCTGCTATGTCAGAAATGACACGTGTCAGTGTAATGTCCATATGTGTCCCTGGACCACAAAACCAGTCAAAAGGGTCAATTCTTTGAAAATGAGATTTATACATCAGCTAAAAGCTGAATAAATATGATTTCTATTGATGTATGGTTTGTTAGAATAGTTATTTGGCTGAGATACAACTACTTTAAAATCTGTAATCTGAGGTTGCAAAAAACAATCTAAATATTGAAAAAATTGCAGTTACAGTTGTCCAGTTCTTAGCAACGCATATTGCTAATCAACAAAAAAAACAAAAAAAAAAAAAGGGTTTTGATATATTTACAAAATATACGAATATAGCTGTGCTATTTAAGATATGGCAGAAATGTTTTTATTTTTTTTATTTTAACAAAGGTCTATCAAGTCAAGTCACCTTTATTTATATTGTGCTTATTACAGTAAGTAAGACCAAGCGTTCGATCGTCAGAGCGTAAACGAATCTTTCTACAGCGTTGTTGGCAGGGCGACCAGAGCGAATTCTGACGCTCTAGCCGGCGGCAGTGTGAACGCACAGTTACGCTGCTGTCACTTTAAGATCTGACGCACAGATCAAATATTTTGACGCATCAGTGTTTCTCCCAACTGTTTAGGTTTACTTAAGACAAAACCGACTTCATTTACATGAATAGTCTCTAAGATGAGCATATGTGTAGAAATAAAAGACCCTTTTATAAATGAAAGAGAACTGTATTCGCACACTGACTGAGAGGCGCGTTCTGTGAGCGCGCTTTGAGTGTGTATACGCACATAAACCCGTCGGCTTTCAAGTAGCCTACTGGACAAGACTTAAAAACACATACAAATACTGAATATCACTTTCGTGATAATGCATCGAGTCAGTGACATTTCCGTCAGCTGTCTCTGGACTCGAATGGACTCGGCATATAGAGTCCGAAAGGCTTGAGTCCGAGTCAAGTCCGAGTAAAAATGCATCCGAGTCCGTCCGAGTCGCCTAGAAATTGTACTCGAGACCGGACTCGAGTTCGAGTACGAGTCAGAGTACCCCAACTCTACCTTTTTGAAATAGTTACTTTATTTGTCATATATGGTGAAATCAAACCCCATTCCAAATAACTTTTCTAGCTCTAGATTTACAACTTTAGTCTTACAACATTAGACCATTGAAAGAAAAAAAAAAAAACACAACAGTTCTGTAAATTAATTTAAAAAAGAAAAAATCGAATACAATTTGAAAAGTCATCAGTTGCTTGATTTAATGCCTCGTAGAGCCACCCTTTGCTTTGATTACAGCCATCAGTCTTTTGGATATGGCTGTACTAGCTTTGCACACCTTGATTGGGGAATGTTTAAGTAGAAAAGGTTTAAAACCAAAGAAAAGTTACATAGATTTAAGTTTATGAAAATGCTTTATGAACAATTTTTTATATAAAATATGTATTTTATGTAACATTCTTTAAACTATAACCTTGCTAGAAAATCAAAGCCATAAATATAAACAAGTTGTGTTAAAAATATAAAAAAAATTATTTTAATTTATTTTAACTCCAGTGGTTCACACAGTGGTTGGATTTGTGATTTGCAGTATTTTTTCTTTCTTAAATATTACAAAACACGCATGCACACACACACATTTTTTTATGACACACATACAAACCACACTCTAAAATCCACACCAACACAATTATAGCTGCATTATTTAATTGGCTCAATAATAAATATTTGCTTTATAGGCCAAACCTAAAAAAATGGCACCATCTGGTAAAAAATTACATTTTAAAGCCTTGTCAACAGAATAAAAGCCTGTTAACAAAACACCTAACACACACACATATATTCACAAGGCACTGATGCACTATCAGGAAGTACACAGACATGAGGATGGAATGTATCCCAGTCTGTGGAACAGATAAGGCAATCACTTGAGTAACAAATAAACGTGACAAGAGAGCCTGTGTGTCCTTATTCAAGGCCAGTGATGTGCATATGGCAGTCCTGATGAGCTGGTAATGATATGCAGGCATTATGCTGTTTTTTTGGGTGAGCTGGAGCATGGAGTGGGGAGAGAGGGAGCAGGACATCATTGCCTCCTTGGCTGAGACAACAGAGCTGGGAATAACCTCTGTGGGTGCAACCTTTATGAGCAGAGACCTGGGAGAACCACATTTGGATCCTCGGGACCACTGGACTAAGTGGCTATCCCACTTACCCCATCATTTGTAATGTTCAGGAACTCACATATGCCCTAAAATCAAGTGATATTCAATTAGATAGATGTTGCATAATTTGGTGGTAAAATGTACAGTGTTGCACATTTTATTAGTACAGAGATAAATTTGCAAACACTAAAAATATCACAATTAAACTGTATCATTAGTTACAAAGAGGGACTGTTGAAAAAACATTTAGAAACTTGATTTCCAAAGTATTGGAAATTTATTATTTACTTTAGATATTTTATTATACACACACACACACACATATGGATATATGACAACTGAGGTCGTGTTAACCGAAAATTCTCCATCACTGAGGGATTTATATTTTTTATCAGTGACGAAAAAATCTGACGGATAACACTGAGGGTGATCTATTGTAAAATTGTAGCTGCAATTCCCAGCCATGTCCAGTTGGGCTGCAGTTTTAGGACCGCATTTCTAGGACCCTACTTTTTTGTAACAGTGCCACCTACCTGATTGGATGATATAGTGGAGGCTGCCGTTTCAGGACCGCATTTCTAGGACCCTAGTGGTTTAGTTTGTAGTACTGTTTGTACATATTGTTAAAGATATTGAATCTCAGGAACATTTTTTTATTTCCATTGTGATATGTTGATTACAAAGTGTGTAATATCTGCTTTTGAGTCACAATTTCAAATTAAAACAAATTAATTTATGCTTAAAATATAAAGGAAAATTATTTCAATCTTTAAACAACTGAAAGAGTGGAGTATCTTAAGTCTTAGTTTCTTGAAATATACTGTATATTGATTAACCCTAAGTTAAGTTTAACCATTTAGCTCATTATCATGTATAATAACGATGGAATCACATGAAATCAGAATTTGCAGTCATTAAATTAAAGCCAAATATTTAAAAGTTTGTAGAGAGGCAAGACACAAGACTCAAGAATGATTCAAGAATGTATATTTATATATATATATATATACTCATTTTTGCAATAACACATAATACAACATCATAATTAAAAAAAGACTCGTTTTTCCATCAGTTGCTGCATGGACAGAAAGGCTGTAGGCTTCAAGAGAGGGAGGGAGGGTGAATTAAATAAGAAACATTTGCTCTAACATGTTTAACTCTGTGATATATTTTATATATTTAACACTTAAGCACTGTTGGGGTTGTGAAGAGAGAGAACCAAACAGAATAATTGTTACTGACATCTAAATCACACTAAATCCAAAACTCTAAACTCCAAATTTAAGTGTGTAAGAACAATACCCATCAACTGATTGTTCTCCCATATTTCCTCAATTGTTTGTCAATTCACTAATACGTTCTATGAAGCCTGTATTTATAATACATTATAAGTGTCATGGTGTTGTGTGTGGGGAAAGACGAGGAGGAGCGAAGAGGTCCAGTGCATAGAGTTTATTAGTATAATCCACAGGGAAAACAGGAATGAACAGGAAACAGCAGGGAACCAGCAACACAACGTAAACAAACGGAGCAACCATACAAACTGACTGGATGACTTACAAGAACCGATGATCTAACAGAGGAAACAACCAAACTTAAATACAAGAAAACAACCAATCAGGGGGAGACAGGTGAACAATCAAACAGTGCAGTGCAGTGCAGTACAGTGCAGTGCAGCAAACAGGCAGTTCGGGAAGCCATGGCCGAGCACACAGTCCATACGGCCTTGGCGGGTCAGGGGGTTCAGGAAGCCATGGCCGAGCACACAGGCTCTGGAGGCCGCTCTGGAGGAAGCACAGGCTCTGGAGGCCGCTCTGGAGGCACCGGAGGAAGCACAGGCTCTGGAGGGTGCTCTGGAGGTGCCAGAGGAAGCACAGGCTCTGGAGGGCGCGCTGGAGGCAGCTCGGGCTCTGGAGGGTGCACTGGAGGCAGCTCGGGCTCTGGAGGGTGCGCTGGAGGCAGCTCGGGCTCTGGAGGGCGCGCTGGAAGCAGCTCGGGCTCTGGAGGCACCTCGGGCTCTGGAGGACGTGCTGGAGGCAGCTCGGGCTCTGGAGGAAGCACAGACTCTGAAGGCAGCTCGGGCTCTGGAGGAATGGACGGGATTAGTGGAGGCTTGGGAGAGCTGGACGGAACCAGCGGAGACGAAGGAGAGCTGGACGGAACCAGCGGAAACAATGGAGATAATAATCCACACAAGTCCATTAAGTTCTTAATGTATATTTGGCTTGCCATATTGCCGTTTGTTGATCCAGAGCGCAGGGGTGTGGCCGGAGTCCAAGAGCCAGCCGTGGGCGGCATCCGAGAGCTGGCTGCGGTCGCGGCTGGAATCCGAGAGCTGGCCGCGGGCGGAGTCCGAGGGTCGGCCGCGGGCTCTGGACTGAGGATGAGGCAGGAGCTATGGAGAACGGGGTAGAGTGAGGGACGACCGGAGGGAGCGAGCTCATTGGAGCAGCACGTGGAGGACGCTGGCTGGTGGTGAGCTGGAGCGGCCGCGTGTTTACTAATGGGGGGAAGATTAGAATCTTCCACATCAACATAGTAATTGGAATGACTAGGGACAAGGACATGGTTGATAAATTCTGCAACCGGTTTGCAGCGATCCTCAGGAGTTATCAAACAGAACAGGCTGTCATCGTTTAGCCCCATTAGAAAACACGTGTTGATCATAGCATCGCTCCAACTCACCAGGTGGCAAAAGCTCAGGAATTCCTCCACATATTGCTCCAACGGCCTCTCCACCTGCCGAATTTTCATAATACACTCCTCAGCCCTCATGTTGTCGGTCAGTTCTTCTGTCACAGTGTTGTGTGCAGGAAAAGACGAAGAGGAGCGAGGAGGTCCAATGCATAGAGTTTATTAGTATAATCCACAGGGAAAACAGGGAAAACAGTAATGAACAGGAAACAGCAGGGAACCAGCAACACAACGTACACAAACGGAGCAACCATACAAACTGACTGGATGACTTACAAGAACCGACAATCTAACAGAGGAAACAACCAAACTTAAATACAAGAAAACAACCAATCAGGGGGGAGACAGGTGAACAATCAAACAGTGACAGAATAAACGAGAAACGGAACAGGAAGACCAAATAAGGGCAACACAGGGGAAAAACACACAAAAACAGTCCAAAAGGTCTGTCAATAAGGGTATTCTTAAGGAATTATAATTAATGCATAAAGCATTCTAAAAAACCTTATAATATGTTTTATCATCTCATAAGTAATCATAACAACAATTATAATACATTATAATACTTAGGCATTTGTGGTTATAACTTTTAAGTGTATGATTATGTCACGAATCTGGTCGGTGTCCCGCTGTCCGCCCACCACCAGATGTCACTTTCACCCCATCATTACACTCTGACTCCTGTACCACTCCCCGGACTACATCTCCCGCCATGCATCACGCTGATTGCGTCTATTCATGTGACCAATCAGCAGCTCTATAAAACCCTGGACTTTCCCCATGCAGACCACGGAGTATTGAGTTGTTGTTGTTGTATTTCCATTGTCAGCATTTCCTAGTTTCTAGTTCCAAGTTCCAAGTTCCAAGTTCTTTGTTCTCTCGCCTGGCTCCCCCGTTTTTCAACTGTTCGCCGCCTGCCTTTACTGACTATCTATCGTTATTGGCTTATTCTCTATGTTTTGCCTGTGATATACCTGTCTGCTCCTGTTTTGACCCTGCCTGTACGACCATGTCTTTGTCTCGTCCCAATAAAAGCTCGCAAGTGGATCCGCTCGCCTCTCGTCATTCACTCCGCGTTACAGAATACTCCGTCACACAAGGATCCAGCAGCTTCACTCCCGGACATTCGTTTGACATGGACACAGACAGGATTCTATGCAGAATCAAACAGAAATCACACACACTCGAGCAGTATACCCATGAGTTTATTTCCATTTCAAATTATTCCACCCTCCCGGACTGCACAATTATAGAAATCTTCTGTGATGGTGTAAATCAGCCTTTGAGGGCGAGGCTGAGACGCGAGGGTCCGCGTTCATCACTCGCGGAATTTATGAACTTTGCCTTATTGAGTGTGGGCTCGCTGTGTACTGTGGGAGTCGCGAAGGAGTAACGCGACAACGCGGACATGGAAGCCGCGCATCCCTCTCGCAGATTGGCGGTAACGCCGGATCACGACGCCACAAACAAGTTTTCCGCCTGGATCGCTCATGAAATGGCGGCCGTATCGGAGCGCGCGCGAGCAATGGCGACGACTGTGAATAGCGCTGCTCTAATGGCGGCGACAGCGGTGCCCGTTCACAAGATGGCGGCCGCGCCGGAGCGCGTTCATACCCTGGCGGCGACAACGGAGCCCGTGCGCAAAATGGCGGCGACTGCGATGCCCGTTCGCAAGATGGCAGCGGCGCCAGTGCACGTTCACCAGATGGCGGCGATAACGGAGCTCCGTCATGTCACAGCTGCTGTACCAGAGCCGTATAAAGTCAAGTTGCAGCTGTGTTTCCCGAGTCAAGTCAAGTTTCCAAGTCAAGTCAAGTTGCAGCTGTGTTTTCTGAGCCAAGTCAAGTTTCCAAGTCGAGTCAAGTTGCAGCTGTGTTTCCTGAGTCAAGTCAAGTTTCCAAGTTGAGTCAAGTTGCAGCTGTGTTTCCTGAGTCAAGTCAAGTTCCAAGCCAAGTCAAGCTACGGCTGCTGTTCCAGTGTCAAGTCAAGCTACAGTTCTTGTTCCTGTGTCAAGTCAGGTTAAAGCTGTGTTTCCTGTGTCAAGTCAAGTCAGAGCTAGTGCCCCCATCTCAAGTCAAGTTACAGCCATCTTTCCTGAGCCAAGTACAGTCAAGATGGCTGCCACGCCAGAGCCACTGCCCAAGATGGCTGCCACGCCAGAGCCACTGCACAAGATGGCTGCCACGCCAGAGCCACTGCACAAGACGGCCGCCGTCTCCAAGCCACTCCACAAGATGGCCGCCATTCCAGAACCTGTGGTCATGATGGCCCACGTGCTGGACTCACCCCTAATGACGGTATGGGCAGCTAAAGTGGCGCTCCATGTCACGACGGTTGTTCCCCACGAGTCAAGTCACCCTACAGCTGTCGCTCCTGAGCCAAGCCATGTTGTTCATGAGTCAAGTCCCGGTACAGCGGATCTCCATGAGTCAAGCCAGGTTATAGCAGATCCTCATGAGCCAAGTCAAGCTGCTGCTGTTATTCCAGAGTCAAGTCAAGCTTCAGCCGCTGCTCCAGAGTCAAGTCAGGCTACAGCTGAAGCCGCCAAGTCCAGCCACGCCGCCAAGTCCAGCCACGCCGCCAAGTCCAGTCAAGCTTCCAAGTCCAACAACATCAAGGCGGTCGTTCCTGCGCAAAGTCAAGTCACTGCTGATCTTCACGAGCCAAGTCAAGTCACTGCTGATCTTCACGAGCCAAGTCAAGTCACTGCTGATCTTCACGAGCCAAGTCAAGTCACTGCTGATCTTCACGAACCAAGTCAAGTCACCACTGATCTCCAAGAGTCAAGTCAGTTCACTACTGATCTTCACGAATCAAGTCAGGTCACAGCAAATCCCCACGAACCAAGTCACATCCTGCCCGACCGCTCAGAGCCCCGTCACGCCTCGTCTGACCGCCCAGAGTCAAGTCACGCCTCGTCTGACCGCCCAGAGTCAAGTCACGCCTCGTCTGACCACCCAGAGTCAAGTCACGCCTCGTCTGACCCTCCAGAGCCCCGTCACATCTCGTCTATCTGTCTAGAGCCTCACCATGTCTCGTCTGACCTCCCAGAGTCAAGCCACGTCCCGCCTGACCGCTCTGAGTCAAGTCACGTCCCGCCTGACGGCCCAGAGCCTCTCCATGTTTCATCAGACCTCCCAGTGCCTCGTCATGTCTCGTCTATTTGTCCAGAGCCAAGTCACGTCTCGTCTGTCCTTCCAGAGCCGTGCCATGCCTCGTCTGATATCCCACGATCACGGCCTATCATGATAGCCAGTGTACTGGACCCACCACAACCTCCCGCTGCTGCTCTTCCTTTAATGGCGGTTGCCATCTGGTGTGTGTGGGCTGCACACTGTGCCCCTGAGGTCACGTCTGTTCACAAGTCAGCTCCTGAGGTCACGTCTGTTCACAAGTCAGCTCCTGAGGTCACGTCTGTTCACAAATCAACCCCTGAGGCCACGTCTGTTCACCAGTCTGCTCCAGAGCTCCCGTCTGATCTCAAACCTGCTCCAGAGCTCCCGTCTGATCTCAAGCCTGCTCCAGAGTCCCTCTCTGATCTCAAGCCTGCTGCAGAGCTCTCGTCTGGTCTCCAGCCTGCTCCAGAGCTCCCCTCTGATCTCAAGCCTGCTGCAGAGCTTTCGTCTGGTCTCCAGCCTGCTCCAGAGCTCCCCTCTGATCACAAGCCTGCTTCAGAGGTCCCGTCTGGTCTCAAGTCTGCTCCAGAGGCCTTCCCCATTGGAGAAGCTGCGCCAATGCCTCCAGAGGTGTCGGCGCCTGCCGTAGAACCTCTTATGGAGGGGGCGTTAACCGCTAAACTCTCTGCTTCCCCCTTTTTTCTGTCTGCATCCTCTGTCACTGTTCTCCCCAGGTCCCAGTCTATGACGCAGCCTCCTGTTCCACCCCGGAGGGCTGCTGCGCCTCCTGTTCCGCCCCGGAGGGCTGCTGCGCCTCCTGCTCTGCCTTCTGTTCTGCCCTGGAGGGCTGCTGCACCTTTTCCCCCTATTCTGTCTGCCTCCTCTGTCCCTGCTCTCCGCAGGTCCCAGACCGTGACGCGGATTCCTGCTCCGCCTCCTGCTCCGCCCTGGAGGGCCGCTCCGCCTAGTGCGGCGCCTCCTGCTCAGCCTCCGGCTCCGCCCTGGAGGGCTCCAGCGTCGCCTGCTCTGCCTCCGGCTCCGCCCTGGAGGGCTTCTGCTCTGCCTCCGGCTCTGCCCCGGAGGGCTCCTGCTCCGCCTCCGGCTCTGCCCCGGAGGGCTCCTACCCCGCCTCCGCCTCCGCCCTGGAGGGCTCCTGCGCCTCATGCCCTGCCTCCGGCTCCACCCTGGAGGGCTCCTGCTCCGCCTCCGCCCTGGAGGGCTCCTGCACCTCCTGCTCCGCCTCCGGCCCCGCCCTGGAGGGTATCTGCTCTGTCGGTCCTGCCTCAATCACCGGGCCCCCCACATGGACCTGGCCCTCCAACCCTCGCCCTGTCTCGCTCCCGCCCCACTGCTCCCCTGGACTGTTGTTTCCTTCGAGCGTCTGGAAGCCGCTCCTTGGGGGGGGGGGCTATGTCACGAATCTGGTCGGTGTCCCGCTGTCCGCCCACCACCAGATGTCACCTTTACCCCATCATTACACTCTGACTCCTGTACCACTCCCCGGACTACTTCTCCCGCCATGCATCACGCTGATTGCGTCTATTCATGTGACCAATCAGCAGCTCTATAAAACCCTGGACTTTCCCCATGCAGACCACGGAGTATTGAGTTGTTATTGTTGTATTTCCATTGTCAGCATTTCCTAGTTTCTAGTTCCTAGTTCCAAGTTCCAAGTTCCAAGTTCTTTGTTCTCTCGCCTGGCTCCCCCGGTTTTCGACTTTTCGCCGCCTGCCTTTACTGACTATCTATTGTTATTGGATTATTCTCTACGTTTTGCCTGTGATATACCTGTCTGCTCCTGTTTTGACCCTGCCTGTACGACCATGTCTTTGTCTCGTCCCAATAAAAGCTTGCAAGTGGATCCGCTCGCCTCTCGTCATTCACTCCACGTTACAGATTATGTATAATACGCAATTAATATCATAATAAATCCACTTAATTTATAATGGATTATCTCATATCTTGACATTATTTAAGATCTGGGCAGTATCTTACTACATTTTGTGAGTGGTTAGAAGAGTTTCCTGTGAGGTTAATGTTAATTATGCTGTGAGCTAGTTTTTTGATATTAGATTACATTTTATTTTGATGGTCCCCTTTATAAGCAACTTTGCAACTACATGTCAGCTAACTCTCAGACTAATAGTAGACTTGGTTGGGGTTGGTAGCATAAGCTGATGCACTTGCAAAGTTGCTTACAGTCAGTAGAATGTCTTTTGGGGAACCATCAAAATTAATTGCTACCAGATATTAAGCAGACAGTCTACTAATACTCCAGTGACTGCTAGTTGACATGTAGTTGCAGAGTTACTATCAACAGTTGCCTAAAGGGTACCATAAAAATAATCAAACTGATATTACAATAAAAATAGTTTACAGCAAATGTGTACATGTTCATATGATCTGATACCTGATCTTACTACTGTTTAAGAAAAATGTATTATTATTATTATTATTATTAATTTATAAGTGGTCTTTGTCTGCTTTAAGTACAGCGAAGTTACTTCACTTAAATCAGACACTGACCACTTATAATTAATAAGACCACATTATAGACTATTGGAATGTTTTTATGAAGACTTTGTATGTTATTTTTTAGTAAAAACACTAATAATAAGTAATATGTTATTGTGCAGATCTTAAACAATGGCATGATATGAGACCTATAAATATATATATATACAATATAACTATAATACATTATAATCCATTGAATTTAAGTGAATGCAGCGTGTTCATTGTGTGTTATAAATCATCATACTCTTAACCACAAAACAGTATAATAATACATTAAAACTGTTCTTATAATTACTTATGAGATAATGCAACATTTTATAAGGTTTCTTATAACGCATTATTCATTCATTCATTATAATGCCTTAAGAATACCCTAATGCAGGGGTGGGGAATGTAGATCCTTGAGGGCCGCGTCCCTGCAGAGTTCAGCTTCAAGCCTAAAATAAAAAAACCTACCTGTATCCTGAAGACCTTGATTAGCCTGTTCAGGTGTGTTTGATTAGGGTTGGAGCTAAACTCAGCAAGGACACCAGCTTTCCAGGATCAACGTTCCCTAACCCCTGCCCTAATGTATTATAACTATAGGATTTATAGAAAATGGTACTGTCAGTCCTTCTACTAAAATCTTCCATTTTACTGAAATAGGTATCAGAGAACGACCACTGCTGGGTTAACAGGAATATCAGTAACAAAAGCGTGCACAGGGCAATGTGCACAAATAATTCATATACAACTCTGACCTGTAACGATAATCCGGACCAGAAAGGAAGACCTGCTCAGCCTCCTGCAAGGACAAATTCCGTAGGACAGCCAAGGCATATATGATGGCCTATGAAAAAATAATTAAAGCATACTATTATACCACTACTGAACAGCAAGCCATTATACATGGATCCACACATGAGTAGCACCAGCATACAGTTTATACAGTAGGTTTTGTAAGTGCCGGAGTAGGAACACATACTCAGTAGTGTTGGTGTCCTATGCAGTGCTCCTCTCAAATAGACAAAAAGGATGTCCTGTTGTTCCTCACCGCAAGGAATTTAGAGGGCTTCCCATTGAGTACACCCTATGGGCAAACCATGGTGCAAATCAGTTATTTTAAGGAAATTGATACATTTAAGATAAAGATACAATAATTTGCAGTAAAAGATACTGTTAATTTTATTCCTAATTAAGGCCCTTAGTGAACCTTTACTATGAGTTAGTTTGTAATGATGAATAAATGTGAACATTGTTGAAGTAACTTACCCCCAAATGCATAACTTTATACTTCACTAACAACTATCAACATGCTTTTATTATCTTTTTAAGTTTAATTAATGTGCTGTCTAGATTTACTTATTATAGTCGTTAAATCAACAAGGTTTAATTAAATCATGGCCACGAATTAACAACGTTGTAATAATCAATAAAACTAGCCAACAAATGATTAATTCGTGGGAATTCGTTATTATTTCTTAGCAATTCTCACTTTGGTTACATAAACTTTGCATCGTTTTAACGTTATACAATAAAACTCAATTGAAAAACGGTAAAGTTACTCAAACTCTGATTGCAGTCCATGTCGTCCATCTTTGTGATCCAATTCAGTAGGTGGCGCTTTTACAAAAAAACTAGGGTCCTAGAAATGGGTCCTAGATCTGCGGTCCTGAAAGTGCAGCTTCTCTGGTTGTGCAGGAACATACTATTGCATGTGGCAGCAGTCTCTTCTGGGAAAGTGGAATATGCACGGCTGATGTTATACGGCAAGCCGTTTTAACATTTAATCTAAAATCCGTACTAGTATCTATTTTCATGCTACTAGTACTTATTTTTTTAGATACTATTATCTTTTCCATTAAGTACTAGTTCTTATTCTTTAGCTACTGGTGCTTGTTGTTTAGCTACTAGTACCTTTTTAAAAGATTCATTAAACACTAGTTTATTAGATACCAGTACTCATTCATTAGATACTAGTACCTATTAAATAGACACTAGTACTTATTTATTAGATACTAGTACTTATTTCAATAGTGACTAGTAACCATTCTGTTGTTCAGAGTAACAATTTTTAAATTTTACCATTCATTTCTACTAGTAAGAATGTATTTGGAGATATCTTCTTTTAAAGTAAACAATCTCTCCGAGCAGCTCGTCACTCCATAGACAGAAGAGAGGGGCGGGGTGAGCTGAGCTCATTTGCAATTAAAGGAACAATCCCTCAAAATAGGATGATTTTTGCAGAGCTCATTTTGACAAGCTAAAAAGGGTGTTGTTTTACACAACCATTGAGAATTTTTAACCAAAGTATATTATAGACCAAGGGTGGTGAACTCCAGTCCTGGAGAGCCGCAGCCCTGCAGAGTTCAGCTCCAACCCTAATAAAAACACAACTGCCTATAGCTTCCAAGTAACCCTTTATACCTTGATTAGCTTGTTCAGGTATGCTTGTTTAGGGTTGAAGCAAAACTCTGCAGGGCTGCGGCTCTCCAGGACCGACGTTCGCCACCCCTGTTATAGATTTTTCATTAAGACCCTAAAGAATCATATGTGACCCTGCACCACAAAACCAGTCATAAGCTAAAATAAAGCTGAATAAATAAGCTTTCCGTTGATGTATGGTTTGTTAGGACATGACAATATTTGGCAGAGTTAAAACTATTTGAAAATCTAATTATTGAGAAAATCGCCTTTAAAGCTGTCCAAATTAAGTTCATAGCAATGCATATTACTAATCAAAAACTAAGTTTTGATACATTTACGGTAGGAAATTTACAAAATACCTTAATGGAACATAATCTTTACTTAATATCTTAATGATTTTTGGCATAAAAGAAAAATCAATAAATTTGACCAATCCAACGTATTTTTGGCTATTGCTACAAATATTCCCATGCAACATAAGACTGGTTTTGTGGTCCAGGGTCACATATCAACTTGTGGAAAATGGGTATCCGATGACCCCTTTAATAGAAAAGATACTTGTATCTAAAAAAATAAGTACTAGTAGCAAGAAAGTAGATACTAGTAGGGCTTTTAGATTAAATGTTGAAATGGCTTGCCATATTCACTTGAGATCAATATACACATTGATACACATATTAATTATTCAAGATGAAAAATAGCCATGTTGGATGATGCAACGAATTTTGAAAGTCACATGCAGCATTAACTAAAGCACTAAAAAAAGTCTTGAAAAACTTGAAAAGAGCTTTCTGTAATCACCATCTGGATCATCGAGGTCACGTGTTTACCGGAAAAGTATTTTTTTTTCTAGCAACCATTTTGCTTTTCATATTTGGTATGTTGTATAAAAATGTTGAATTTTCAATCAATGTAATGTTGATTTTGGGTAAATTATTTATTCATAAGTGTAAGTGTATGAAGACAAAACCTTATTTTTTTTTATTATTATTGTTAATGAATTTTTTTCTTTAAAATTGATTTGTTTGTGGTTCTTTTCCATTACTGAAATGTATGAAGACTAAACAAGCCTCATTTGGATCACTGGAAGGTGAATGAAAAGACACATATGTTATTCTCCTTTTCCCATTGATGGATAGAAGTTTGAAGGTTTGAAAAGTTTTGAATAGTTCTAAAGTATGAGCTCTTATACAGCTCTTACAGGTGCACATTCTATATCAAAATGGTTTTACATCTACAAAATATAACTTTTTGATTTAAATGAGAAGTGTTATGTATGGGGAAAGAAAAACATTCATATGCTGCCTGCATTCCAGCATAAGAACCCTATTCCTTCTGTGAAACATGGTTGTGGTAGTATCATGATTTGGGACTGTTTAACTGCATCTGGGCCATGACAGTGTGTCATCATTGATGAAACAATGAATTCTGAATTATATCAGCAAATTTTAATAGGGTCTGCATTTTCACTTGCATTTTTAGACCTGTACTCTCAGAGGTCTGCATTTGCGCAGGTGACGTCACTTGCAGACTTTTTAATTTTAATTTTAATTTTATTTAATTTTATTTATTTATTATTTTAATTGAATCTCTCAACATTTTACAACAGTAGCCAGGTGGTGAAGACAAGAAAAAATAAACTAAATTACAATGTCAATTGCAATTACCACTTGCACTCTCTGCTACCTACAACGTCATTTGCAATTCACACAAATCATGCATGTTGCAAATGATTAAATGATTACAACTAAATTAATAGCATAACGTACAGGCTCGTGCACGTCATCTGTAGGAGAGAAGGACAAGACCTGCATATCTGTGGCCACAGAACAGCAGAATATGAACGCAATGCGCAAAGTCTCTGGTCAAATGTTTTCCTCTGATAGAAAACCATTAACACTTAATATGGCTTAATGTATTAAGATCAAATTTGTGCTATTAAAAGATCAAATTCAATATACAGTTTATTAATATAGTGTATACTTAGGTCTCACTCATGTCATTTCAAACTTGTGTGACTCTCTTTCTTATGCAGAATACAAAAGAACACATTTCAAAATTCAGACGTTTATTGTATAAATATAAAACAGTGAGACATTCTTCAAAACACATTCTTTTGTGCTCCACAAAAGAAAGAAAAAAATGCAGAAGAAAAAAATTCACATAGGTTTGGAATGACATGAGGGTGAGTAAATGATGACAGAATTTGCAGTTTTAGATAAACTATGCCTTTAATGATGTTTAAATTTACTTTCTGTCTTGTGTGTGTATGTTAGCATTTATTTATTTATTTAGTTTTTATTGTGAAGGACAGTGGAGCCTGAACTTGATCTTGGGTTGCTCAAAGCTCAACCGTGCCATTTGTGTCAGAGCTCATGCAGATTCTTACAGTAAAATTACAAACTGATATGCTTTAAAAATAATTAAAAAATTTAAAAATACTGAGTGCAAAATAGATTTTTTAAAGAAAATGGGGTTCAAATAGTAAAATTCCAATAAAAATACACATCTGTGGCAAAATTTATACAGCTGGCAATAACACAGCCAAAAAAAAAAAAAAAAAAAAAAAATGTTTAAAAGGTCACACAAGGGTTAAGTCAAGGCTCTGACTTGGCCACTCAAGGACATTCACCTTCTTATCCTTAAGCTATTTCGTTTTTGTTTTGGCAGTATGTTTAAGGAATTTGTCGTGATGTTGGAAGGTGAATGACCTGCCCGTCTTCAGTTGTCTAGCAGAGGGATGCATATTTTCCTCAAGAATTTGGATGTACCTGGCAGCATCCATTTTCCGTTCAATCCTGACCAATCACCAAATCCCAGTTGAAGAGAAACACCCTCACAACATAATGTTGCCACCACCATGCTTCACAGTAGGTATAGTGTGTTTTGGGTGGTGTGCTGTGTTTGCTTTTCACCAAACGTAGCGTTTGAAGTTTTGGTCTCATCAGACCATAGCACCTTTTGCCAGAAGGTATCAGACTCTTACAAATGTGTTTTTGCATAGCGCAAATGAGAAAGGCTTCTTTTGTGCCACCTTGCCTGCCATACAGGCCAGCTTATGTAAAGCTTGGAAGATAGATGTGTACACAGACCAAGCAGACCCAGCCATGTAAGTCCTTCAAAGCTGCCCTTGGCGTCTTGGTAGCTTCTCTTATCAATGTCCTCCTGGCTCTGTCTTCCACTTTGGACGGACAGCCTGATCTAGGCAATGTGCTGGTGGTGCCATACGCTTTCCACTTCTTAACGATGCTCTGAACAGTACTCCGAGGGATAGCCAAAGCCTTTGAAATGTTTTTGTAGCCTTCTCCTAACTTGTGCCTTTTTACAACTTTATCCCAGAGGTCTTTTGAAAGCACTTCCCTAACCATGCCTGAATTCTTTGCCATACCATGCACTACTAACAGTGGAGTCTTCAAGAAACAGCTTGTTTTATTCTGAAATAATCAATACCACTACTGTTGATGTCAGGTGGGGCAATGAGCCTCGTGTTTAATTTGGAAGCTGATTGCTTGCACCTGAGCAAGGTTATAATGGTATCTACAGTCTACAGTTCTCTTAGTGTTATATATTGAGTATTTAATTTATTTGGTTGATTGATTTCTAATTTGTTAGCATTCTGTATGGGGGAACTGTTTCAGTAACTTTTTCTTAATTTAAAACTTTCTTATTGTTTTTTAATTTATTTATTTGTTTTATTTATTTTAATGATTTGATTCCCTTAGCTGATTACTTCTTAATTTTTCAAAATGTTTCATTTTGTCATTCAAACCTTTAAACATTCTTAGTGGTATTTATCTGTTTATGGATGAATGATTCCCTTGCCTGATTAATGCCTTATTTGTTACCATTTTACTTAGAGGAATTGTTTTGCTTTGTCATTTAAAAGTTTGTTTGTTTGCTTGTTTATTGATCAATAATTGTTTATTGATGATTGATTGATTCACTTGGTTGATTACTTCCTAATTTGTTATTGCTTTATATGGGGGCATTTATTTATTTATTTTAGTGTTTTTATTTATTTATTTAATAAATTATTTTGTATTTTTTTTTTTTTATTTTTATTGATTGAAAGTAGAGGTAGAACGGTACATGTATTCGTACCGAAAATGTTCAGGTACGGGTCTTTTGTTTCAGTATGCATGTGTACCGAACAAGTACAGCATTTTTTCCCCCCAGGAAATTCAAACAATAAATGGCGTTTTGACAGTCTTTGATGACAGATCACTGTATAAACACCTCAGAGAGTTGTTAGTCTTAATTATTTAATGTATGTTTAAATTAACCTGTTATGAAACATGTTGAAGCCACTGTGTAACTGAATATTTTTTAACAAATAGAAATGTTATAATTTATAAGTTAATTTAAAAACTGCATTATGTGCAATTTATGTGCATGAAAGTAGTTTATCACTAGAAAATTTTAATTATAACTGAATTTATTTAAAGAAAGAGCAACTTGTTCAGTAAACCACTGTTTATTTATAAACAAAAAAAAATATATTTTTCCCAAACTTTTATGGTAAAACCAAGGTACATACCGAACCATCATATTTGTGTACCGTTACACTCCCAATTGAAAAATTGATTTGCTTGGTTAATTTCTAATTTATTAGCGATTCACTTAGGGGAATTATTTTGTTCTGTTATTTAAAATTCTTTAGTGTTATTTATTTGTTTATCCATACATTCGTGTACATATTTATTGGGTGTTAAAAAATTATTTTTGGCAATCTATTGTGTGCTCTGTGTTTTAATTATTTTTAGTTTAAAATAATGTTTCTAGGCGAATCAATGAATTTTTTTGTCATTTAAAACTTAGATTATTTATTCATTTATTATTTATGTATGCATTTATTTAAATATTTTTCAAGATTTTAATTCGCTTGGTTAAGTAAGACCTGATTGGCAATGATTTTTAGCATTCTAGGGTGTGCCCTGTGTCCCACCCACCACGACCTTACAGGGCACACACTAGTCCTAACTCCAAGTGATTCCCCTGGGGTGAACTGGTAGCGTTGCCCACATTATTCAGAAGGTCACTGTTTTTGCACAAACCAAGCTGTAGGATCATTGCTCATCATCCTGCCAAGGGTTGTTACACCCTATATCCAATTCCTAACAGCCTTCACTGTGGGCTCATAGCTGATTGTCCCGTCCAGAGTACTACACTGGAGTTAGGAACCAATCCGACCTAACGGGCAATTTGCCAATGATTATGCTTTAAAAATGAATAAGTTTTAATTTTTTTTTTTTTTTTTTTTTTGGTTCTGCTGTTAATGTTTGTACTCAAATCAGTTTGAAAAGAATTGTACTGGGGGATTATTGTTTTTTAATTTATATTTGGAATTTAAAACATAGTTTTTATTTATTTATTTATTAAATCAATAATTAAATAGTTAATTAAAGTTTTATTATTTTACTGATTTATTTCACTTTTTGTCATGTAAAACTTATTTATTTACAAACAAATAAATATTTCATTTATTATTTTTTTATTTATTTACTTTTTGTCATTTAAAACTGTGTTTTATTTATTTTTAAAAATGAACATTATTTATTTTTGTCATTTAACTTTTAGTGTTTTTATTTATATAAATATTATAAATTATTATAAACATTTACATTAATTATATAAATCTTTTTATTTATTTTATTATCATTTAAAACAGATTTTATTTCTTTATTTATTCATTATTTTATTTATTCAGACATTTATGTACTTATTTATTGAAATATTTTTCATCATTTTGATTCGATGGTTAATTAACATCTGACTTGTTAGCGATTTACTTGGGATTTGGTGTTAAAAAACAATCCCACTCACCACAACCTTAAAGAGCACACACTAGTCCTAACTCCATGTGATTCCCCTGGGGTGAACTGGTAGCGTTGCCCACATTTTTCAGAAGACCATTGTTTCTATGCCCAAACCAAACTGTAGGATTGTTACACACCCTATATCCAACTTTAAGTCTTCATCTGGGGTGGACATACAGCCTCACACAAATACAGTAAGGATTCACTTCAGCAGACTACAAAGCTGATTTTCGAGTACAGTACTACTACTGTATTAATTTGTTTTTTTTGAAGATATGATTCACTTGGTTAACTATAATCATACTTGTTAGTGATCTGTTTTGGGATTTGATTTTATAAAGTAATTTTTTGACATGTCTTGGCAGTCTAGTGTGTGCTCTGTGTCCCACCCACCACGACCTTACAGGGCACACACTAGTCCTAACTCCAAGTGATTCCCCTGGGGTGAACTGGTAGCGTTGCCCACGGTTTTCAGAAGACCATTGTTTCTATGCACAAACCAAGCTGTATCAGGATCAGCTCATCACCCTGTAAAGGTTTTCCACAAGCTAAAAGTCCTTACCTGAAGTGAACAGACAGCCTCAACAAAATACAGCAGTACAGGGATTCAAGGATTTACTGGAGCAGACCAGCCTTCACTGTGGACTCATAGTTGACCAATCCCCATAGGAACCAGTCGAAACT
>NW_026129912.1:0-31205 GCF_022985175.1 Labeo rohita | reverse complement strand
CCTCTTTGTAACGTTGTTATATGACCACAGAATAACCAATATAGAACGTCCTCCTAAAGTCATATTGCGAACGTTATTATATGACTAAAAGAGGACCATGTGAGAACGTTCTCTAAATGTCCCAAATGTCCTCCTTGTAACGTTCTTATGTGACCAAAAAATAACCAAAATGGAATGTCCCCCTTAAGTCGTATAACGAACATTGAGCACCAGAACTTTCGTAATCAAAAGAGGACGTTTTAGGAACGTCTCCAATGTTCTGTAAATGTTCGGGACATTCGTCACCTTTAGACAACTTTTAGGGAACGTTGCGCAAGGTTGCGAGAACGTCGCCTCCTACGTGGGACCTTGATGCTAGGGGTCATACAACCAAAAATCAAGTCAGGAATCTTGGTGTGATTCTGGAGTCAGACCTTAGTTTCAGTAGTCATATCAAAGCAGTAACTAAATCAGCATACTATCATCTCAAAAACATTGCAAGAATTAGATGTTTTGTTTCCAGTCAAGACTTGGAGAAACTTGTTCATGCCTTTATCACCAGCAGGGTGGATTATTGTAATGGTCTCCTCACTGGCCTTCCCAAGAAAACCATTAGACAGCTGCAGCTCGTCCAGAACACTGCTGCCAGGATTCTGACTAGAACCAGAAAATCTGAGCATATCACAACAGTCCTCAGGTCCCTACACTGGCTTCCAGTTATATTTAGAATTGATTTTAAACCACTTTTACTAATTTACAAATCACTCAATGGCCTAGGACCTAAATACATTGCAGATATGCTCACTGAATATAAACCTAACAGACCACTCAGATCACTAGATCGAGTCAGTTAGAAATACCAAGAGTTCACACAAAACAAGGGGAATCTGCTTTTAGCCATTATGCTGCTCGCAGTTGGAACCAGCTTCCAGAAGAGATCAAATGTGCTAAAACATTAGCTACATTTAAATCTAGACACAAAACTCATCTGTTCAGCTGAACTGATTGCATTAAGTATAATCATTTTCTGTTTTTAACTGTCTTAAATTTATTTTAAATCAATTTTTAAATCTTTTTTAAATTATTAAATCAATCAGTTTTTACATTTTACATTTTTTTTTTTGTTTTATTGTTGTGATCAATGTTTTTATGATTATTCTATTTCCTTTTTTTGTGATTATTGTTTTTATTATTGCTTTTATGATTATTCTATTTCCTTTTATGTAAAGCACTTTGAATTACCTTTGTGTATGAAATGTGCTATATAAATAAACTTGCCTTGCCTTGCCTTGCCTTGGATTTGGATAAGATTCTCTATGATTTTATTTGGAAAAAAACAAACAAACAAACAAACAAACAAACAAACAAACAAACAAAACCTCATTACTTACGAAAATATATAAAGAGTTCAGATGCAAAACCAGCTAAAAGCCATCTCTGTCAAAAATGAGATAATGATACTGAGTGAATGCTGTCGACACATATAACACGTCCATCAAATACTTTTTTCCAAACTCGCTAAAATACCAGCCTCAGCCCAATCAGAAGTACCGGTACTTATAGAAACCTATACATCTGAGCCTGATAAAAATGCATTCTTAAAGGGGTCATTGGATGCTAAATCCACTTTTACATGTTTTTTGAACATTAATGTGTGTTGGCAGTGTATGTACAAATCTACCCTATAATGATAAAAATCCTCCTAATAAAGTGCTAGTTAGCAGGTTTAGCAGCTAAATGCGGCTAAAGTAAACAGGCTTGTCACTCCACAGAGAGAAGAGAGGGGCGGGGTGAGCAGAGCTCAGTTGCATTTAAAGCAGCCTCGAGCAGAATGAGATGATTTTTGCAGAGCTCATTTTGGCAAGGTAAAAAGGGTGTTGTTTTACACAACCATTGAGAATTTTTAACCAAAGTATATTATAGTCTTTTCATTAAGACCCTAAAGAATCATATCAACTTGGGCATCTGATGACCCCTTTAAAGAAAGACGTCAGATGGATTTAGCTGGTTTTGCATCTGAACTCTTCATATTTTAAATTTTGAATTTTACAGACCTCAATGAGGTTTTTAAGATAAAATGGATAACTGAGTACATTAAAAATAAAGATACTATGTGCCATATATTCCCCAATTTTATATTTAATTCTTTAGGTGGTATTCATTTTCTTTTAAAATGTAATTTTTGTATTGATAAAATCCCAATTAAATTGGCAAATTTTCATAAGCAGGCATTGCTGGCTTGACAATTAATCTATAAGCACAATTTCAAACCACATCGATATTTTCTGTGGAATAATAGAGATAATTTGTATAAAATAAATAAATAAATAAATAAATAATCTATCTTTAATCAGTCATGGTATGACAAGGGCATATTTACTATTAGTCAGTTGCCTAATGACCATGGTTTGCTTTTGACATACACAGAATTCCTTTAAAAATTTAAAATTCCTGTGAAACCAAAAAGACTATGTTATTTTTGATGCAATTCCAAGTAAAGTTATTTCATTATTATGTAATTCTGTACATTCTATTAATACTGACCAACAACCATTGATTTGTGATATATTTATTGGCAATATTAATATTGTTAAAGATAAATGCAGTATTAGATATATTAGAAATGTGTTAAAGAATAGTTATGTGCCATGCTCAACAATCTTTTGGTCATCTAAATATGAAAACATTGAGTGGAAAAAAGTATGGTCAATAGCAAATAAGTTTTCCATAAGTAATAAAGTAAAAGAGGTATCTTTTAAGATATTACACAGAATTTATCCTGTTAAAGAATTATTTGAACGGTTCCAGACTGGATCTGGAAAACTCTTGTGAGTTTTGTGGTGTCGTTAAAGAATCTGTGACTCATCTTTTCTTCCAATGTGTTTAATCAAAATTATTTTGGGGAGATGTCTCTAACTTCATTATGTTTGGTACATTAATACAAATAGAAATGTATGATGTTATGTTCTTTTTTGTACAAGATACCATTGACTCTAAAAGTACAATTTCCTTTCTTACGCAACTATTTGTTTTACTTGAAAAATATCACATTCATGTAAAGAAATGGGCTAAAGCTAAGCAATTTTATTCATTTTATTAAAGAAATTAAACAATATGGTTCTACTTTGCAAAATCTTAGAAACAGAAAAGCTAAAAAGACCTATGAAGCACTGTGTTTCTTTAATTTAGTTAATTAAATGTTTTATTTTTCTTTTATCCCTGGCATAAATCTTTTTTACCCATGTACATGCACTTGTTCTTTTGTGGAACTTTTTTTCTTTCTCTCTGTATACCCTTTGTCTATTTATTTTATTACTGTTGTGAAATATATATATATATATATATATATATATATATATATATATATATATATATATATGTTTATTAATATGTACATAATTGCATAATAAAAAAAAAAAAAAAAAGGGTTGAATAATGCGCGAGTGCCTTCACGAAATGAATAGGGAAATAATCTGGATAATATTTTCAGCGATTAACAATTTAAATTCTCTGTTCTGCACCTCAGAAACACACTGTATTCAGCCAGAGAGGTCTGCGGCTGCAATGCAACGCCATTTAGACTGCTTTTGGTACTGTTTTTGATATTTTTTGCAAAAAATAAATGATTGTGATTGCAATCTGTCTGTCATGTTTTTCTTTATTACTATAAAGAGAGAGTTATGGTTAGGTTTAGAGGCAGGAGTGGGATTAGCGACTAAAATATTTTTATGCTATATTGTTACTAAAATGATCATTTGGACAGTTTTATATCCATTTATATTAGCTATAAAATGGGCAGGTTTAGGTTTGGGGGTAGGCTAAGGGAGGTAAAAATCTAAATCGCTTATTGATACATAATGCATATTTGTTATAAAATGGGTAGGTTTAGGTTTAGGTTTTGGAGTAGGTTAAGGGTTCTAAAAATCAAAATCGCTCATTTGATCGATAAAATGTTAGGCTACGTAGTGTGGGGCCAGGGTGTGCCAAGCTTCTGATTGGGCATAGAGCCAGGCCTGACCTTTATCCTTTGTACCTTGGCAATAAAAAATCTGTACACCTGATTTGGCATAGTGTACTGGAACAGAGGTTTCACTAAGATGAATAAACAAGTTTGAGGAAATAGCTTACCATTTAATAAATCGACAGCCTGTTTGCTAATCTTCAAAATGTTTCACATTAAACAATACTTTTGTTTGGAATTATTTACCTTAATAAAATTCTAATTTTAAAAGAAGGCAGAATAAACAGGTAGGACTCCTTGAATGTTGTAAAATATTGTGTCTTTAAATATCAATGTTTTCTTTCTTAGACTTGAATTGAATTGTAATGACTGTTATGACTGTCATGTGTTGATATAATGTATTTTAATAAACAAAGGAAATAAGGAATACATGAATAATTGAAAGTATTATATTGTTTGTTGTTCATGAAAATAAAATGTTATTGGCTTCCAAGTTTCAATAAATAGACTTGAAATGCAATGACGGTTATCTATGGTGATAATTAGTGACAAATAATTAGTGACAAATAACTTTTATTATTAGTAGTAGTATTATTAGTATTATTATTTTTTATGTAAAACTGTGGACGCCGGTTTGCAGGAAAGTAATGGAAGTTCCCAGATAGGTGGGCTAGGCCCAAACAGAGGGATTACCTGATTGGGTTGTCACAGTCATGGGGTGGGGTGGAGTCAGATTAGGTGGCACCTGTTTGAATTTCAAAAAAAGCCCGCTTTTCCATAACCAAGGAAACAGAAGAGACGATAGCAGTAAAAAAATATAAACAAGTTTATAATACCTGTAAAAGAAGAAGAAAACGCAAATAAACAAGAGAAAATGAAGCGGAATACTTTCATTTCATTTTTCACAAAGATGATTTTTCAATTTATTTTGATATCAGTGTTCTTGTCTTTATTTGCAAACGGTAAGACATTTTAAATTACTATCTGTTGTAGTCAACCATAAAAACAAATAAGGAAAAATACAAAATTAATAGAAAGTGGCTTTTTTATCCAATTTCTCACAACGTGCTTGACAGCTATTGCATCATATGTTTCAATCTTTTAAATCAGTACATAAACTGATCACTGTACAGTAAGGTGACCAGACTTCCCACTTGCTGGTGTAGCAGCTGATTCTGCTCCCCTCTGAATGTCTGTTCCCCTTTACGCAATCATACTACATGTCTTGCGTAGTTGCAAAAAAAAAAAAAGTACCGTCTTTTTTCCAAAACTTAAAAAAGGATTTGAGAAGCGAGGTTCGCCCCAACTTTCAACCGTTTTAATTGTAATGTATGAGGCTTTGGTTATTACGAAGAAGTCTTTAATCAAATTCAATTTGATTAAAAAAAAAAAAAAACATTTGTATTCTTTTTCTGTGGATAGATTATTAACACAGCCCATGTGGAACCATCGCCTACATTCATCACAGAAAATCTGTAAAAATAACAATAATAAAAAAAGAATGTTAGCAGCATTGTCAGCAATTGTTCTCTATTCATTTATATCCCAATCCCACATCAATTTAATAAATAAATAAATAAATAAATACATACATACATACATACATAGATAAATAAATAAATAAATAATTGATGCTTTGAAGGCCCAATGCAAGAAATAGGCCCATTTAAAATGACATTAAAGAACAGGTCTTTGTATCAGGTCTTGGTATATACCTATTTCTCACTGTCAGTAGATATGAATATTACTTACAGTAGTTTTCTTACCATCAACTTGTAAGTTGGAAAAACGTTTTTTTTTAATGCCAAACGGGTAAATGCCTCGAGTTTTATAATTGAATATTTCCTCAAACATATTTGGATCCATTGTTCGGACTGTATGAAAATCCCAGCAAGAAAAGAAATTCAGGTGTCATGGTCATGTCTCCAATTTATAGCTCTATTGATTAACTTGATAAATTGATTTCATTAGTGCCCTCTGAATTATGCTACGTGTCACTTATTATAAATGTATAAGACTGTATTAGATTGTATTAGACTAAGATGTATTAGATTATTAACACTAAACATTAAAAAATCAGTCCAGTCTCCCCAGCTGTAAATGCCATTGGCTGTTGAAGTCTTCTGTTGCTTATAATTAATTGACTTGTTGATATCACATAAGCAGTCTTTCAGAATGCTCTCAGACATATGTAGTTGCATACTATATGCATTAGTGAGTGTGGCGGTGCTTATTAGGTGTCGCTTTGGGACGATGAGGATGAGGTTAGGAGGGAAAAATCAGAGTATACCCGCTACAAAAAACTAGACTACATCACTGTTTGTATGTGTTACATTATGAAGACATCCAGACATATTCTACTCACAATCTTCATGATCTAAAAAAATAAAAATAAAATAAAATTCACAGCACTTTCCTGTTGTATAATTTCATTTGGTTTATAATTACCTGTTAATTTCTTCCTCAGGCATTTTTAGTATTGGCTCAGATGTCTTATCAGCATTTGTGATAAAGAGAGATTCAGTCACTCTACACACTCATGTTACAACAAACCAACAAGAAGATATAAAATGGTATTTTAATGGCATTCGTATCGCTCAAACCAGTGGAGATCTCAGTTATATATGTACAGACGTTCAGTGTAATGAAGGTACTGAGAGATTCAGAAACAGGCTAAATCTGGACAATCAGACTGGATGTCTGACCATCATGAACATCAACACCACAGACACTGGACTTTATGAATTAAAGATAATCAGCATCAGAAGCAGCAGTGAAAAGACTTTCAGTGTCACTGTTCATGGTGAGTTATTTAATATATTTATCGAATGAACCCATTTAAAAGATCTTTAATCAGTTCAGTTTGATTTAAAACATTTTTCTGTTTTTATGAGTTGTTTGTTTTAATAAGGATTTGATGTAAAATAAGTTTATAAAATGTGCACAAAACAAAGATGCATGTTGCTTTTTTAAAGAGCATGTATATTCTTAAATATTCTTCCAGTCAGCTGTTGGTTTGTGTTTCAGATGTTCCTGCTGCTGAACAAGATGAAATGAAGAGAAAGTCAGTAAAGGAGGGAGAATCAGTTACTTTAGATCCTGGTGTAATGAAAAACCAAAATGATTTGATGACGTGGCATTTTAATGACCTCTGCATCGCGGAAATCAGTGAAGAACCCGGAAAGATCTGCACAGATGTTCAGTCTAAAGATGGTGATGAGAGATTCAGAAACAGACTGGAGCTGGATCATCAGACTGGATCTCTGACCATCACAAACACCACAATCACAGACTCTGGAGTTTATAAACTACAGATCAACAGCAGCAGTTTCAGCATAATTAGGAGCTTCAGTGTTACTGTCACTGGTGAGTGTCATGTAGTTTAGTTTCCTTTAGCAGTTTTAAAATAGTTTTTTTATTATTATTATTTTTTTTAAATCAACCAAGTATTTTTTAAAAAAAATATATATATAT
The DNA here is from genome assembly GCF_022985175.1 of Labeo rohita. NCBI lineage: Eukaryota > Metazoa > Chordata > Actinopteri > Cypriniformes > Cyprinidae > Labeo > Labeo rohita. The sequence continues at coordinate 23,791 of NW_026129912.1, read as the reverse complement.
TGTGTTGAAAACGAGAGCTTTGACTTGGAGTGGAAAATTTCTGAAAGTTTCCAAAATGTCTAATACGTTTCTGAAATTTACCAGAAAATTTCCACCTGTTTGCAACCCTATTACACTATAATTGAGATCATCACCTTCATGTCAAGTGATATAGCCAGACATGCTCTTCACAAGAGCAATATTAACATTAAAATGAATCTGTTTTTCTGACAGCTCAGTGATGTGATGCTGTTTTAGCTGCTGCTTTTCAAAAGCCACCAGATCCCATAATTTATGAGTTAGATCAATATCAGCTGGAAAAGTGTAATTACTTAAAAAAACACACTGGTAAAAATCATTGGTAAAAATAGTTGCTCTTTAGTAATAATGACTGTTTCTCTTTATCTGTTCCAGATTCATGTCTGTCTTCAGCTGCTGTAGCAGGAATATGTGCTGCTGTTGTTGGTGTCCTGATGCTGATGGCTATATATCTTTATTTACTGCACTGTCTGGTAAAAAGAATAAGTGAGTATTTAACTTAGCGATTGGAAGTCTGATTATTTTCTGTAAACTGGTTCTTTTCGACTGTCCGTTTTCATAACCTGGTGTAATTCAGTTTGTTTACGTCAATACTAGGGATGTACCAATCACAATTTTCTGATTATGAGCATTATAAAATGTACTATACTAATTGCAAGTACTTGGAACCTACATATTTAATACAGATCAAATGTAATCAGTTACAAATCTGCTCTGACCACACATACAGCTGAAATAACAAGATGGAAATTGTGTTTACATCTTTTTTTTTTTTTTAAAGATTACTCTAAATAACCAAAGTAATGTGTGTATAATTGAGTTTGTTGTTGTTTAAACAGACACCAGGATGAAGCACAGTGATCAGGTAAGATACTATAAACATTGAATCAGTTTGCCTACAAGAAAAATCTGAATCAGATGTGCAAGTTGGCAACATGTTTGGGTGATTTATGTGGTTTTATTCAAAAAGCATTTTTTGGCCACAACTGTATTTTACTGTAGTACAAATAATGATAGTGTAATGCAGGTTATCACATTCATTGAGATTCGTTCTACAAACATCAAAAGAAAAATACAATTACAGTTCCTAGTCTATTTTTTGTGCAAGTAAATTAATTAGTCCTGTTGATGTATTTTACCTTCTGTGAATCTGTTTTCCTACAGGCGAATGGTGTTAATGGTTGGTGGCCTAATCAGAGTGACATTTTGCTGATGGATGATGTGAGAAAGATGCCCTTCAATCACACTGATACTCTAGTGATGAACACTACTAATGACTTGTCCTCTAATCATTAAGATTGAGCCTCGCTGCCACTGAGATTTAACACTAGTTTCAACAACACAGCAAGAATTAATTGCATTGATAAAAAGTCCTTAGTAACCATTTTACCTTAATTAATTTAAAGGACCAAAACAGCTCCCTTAACCTATCTTAAACTCAGTATCTTCAAAGTCTATTTGACATCTTTATTTACATCTGCAAGACATATTTTTTTAGAGTGTTTGTGCATCTGCAATATGTCTATAGGATGTCAGATGTCAAATAGATGTTTAGAAAAATGTAAGAAGTTTATGATTTACAACAGTGGTTGTCAATTACAGACTTCAGGGCTCACTGCTATGCACATTTTGTATATTTCTGAATCTGACATACACAGTTCAGTTCATGGATAATCTTCATGCATTTGTATATTTGTGTGTGTATATATGTGTATATTATATAAGTGCCAAAGCACAGAGTTTGTTATCAGAAATACTGTAACTGACTGATTTGTATATTTCTGAATTGGATAATCTTCATGCATTTGTAATAATTTAATAAGTGTCTTTATAAATGTGTCTTTATAAATTACGCAAAAAGGGTGGATATTTCTTTGAAATACTGGTGAGGTGCCCCAAATGAGAAGTTGATATGATTTACTTCAGATGATTTACTGTAGAGTTGTTTTGAGAGTGTCCCCCTAACTAATTGTTTTCTTACTTTTGAAGTTCCTTTTTCAAAACTGAATTTGTCGAATTTGGAAACCATTTAAATATGCTTTATAAAACCTTAATTTATGCTGTATTTTGGGAATATTCTCTGTAAATCATCTTTGAAATTGTTTTTATTGTGAAAAAATGCTATATAAATAAATTTGAATAAAACTGAAAACACTTCTCCTAAGGTTTATACATTAATATATATATATATATATATATATATATATATATATATATATATATATATAAATGGTTTGTTTTTAATACAGTTACAATATACATGCCAATTATTCAATTCTGGAAACAACATTATGTTCTTATGAATACAGCAATATATTTGAAATGTCATTTTCTGAGGAAGGAAATCCTTTGTAAAGAGATCAAAATATTTAAAAACGCCTGATGTAAACCATGTGTTTCTATCTATTATTTCTATAGTAATGCAGTTTGGCCATTCAAATGTTCAAACTATTCCATCATTATTATACGGAAACAGTCATGTCCAGCTTCTAATATGCCTTATTAAAAGTTGGCTGTGCAATCACCTTTTATTGGTTGTTTGTATTCAACAGTGATAAAAAAATATATTCGTATTTACCAAAATGTAACCACTTGTTTCAATCCACAAACCATGCCCGCTACTACTGTGGGCATCAGACAGACATTAAGAAGTCATGAATCCAGATGTTTTGTCAGATGTAATCGCCCTGAAACAGTTGAGCTTGTTTCAAAGAGGCTAGAATTAATCACTGAAGAATTTGTTAAACAAATATGCAGAAGTGTTCAATATACTGTTTAAATATTTAAAAGATACAGAGTTAATAATAAGGATTTAAAACTGACTGTGTATATAGTCTTTTTTTTTTTTTTTCCCTCAACGTCAATGCCTCGATCACACTCTATCCCAGTAGGTAGCGGAATATGCACCTAAAGCTGCAGATGGTATGGAATATAGTGAGCAAGAGGGGATTGGTAGTTATGAAAGGAGAGAAAGTGATTGGGAAGAAGTAAGGAGTGGAAATTGAGTAAAGAAAGCGGCAAGTCGTAAGAGAAAGAAAAAACGTGAGGCTAGCACAACTGGAATGTAAAGTGAAGGAAGGGATGATGAGGGAGAGGGTCATAAAGAAATACTGTTTAATGAAGTGGTACAATTTGAAGGAGAGGGAGGAGTTAAGAGGATGGACCTACTTAAGTTAACAAAATAATAAGAAGACAAATAGGAGAAGTGAAATATGCAAGAATTATGGGAGATGGAAATTTACTTATGGGTTGTAATAGTGTGGGGCAGATGGAAAAGGCAAAGAAGATGAATTGCATTGGAAAAATTAAAGTAGACAAAATAATAAGAGTAGGAGAGGGAAAATGGGTGGTAGTAAGGGAATGATATGTGGAATTCCTCTTACTGTAAATATGAAAGAGCTAATTGAGAACACGAGGGTGCAAAACAGTTCAGTTTAAAGCGCTGTAAGAATGACAAGGAGAGTTGGAAAAGTAGAAGCAGAATCTGTTTTGGTTGAGTTTGAATCAAAGGAAATGCCGAAAGAAGTATATTATGGATTCCTGAGATATAGTGTTAGGGAATACATACCTAAACCAATGAGATGCTATAAATGCCAAGAATTTGGGCATGTGGTTAAGGTTTGCAAAGGAAAAAGAAGGTGTGCCAGGTGCAGTGGAGACCATGATTATGGGAAATGTGGGGAAGAAGTGAGGCCGAAGTGTTGTAGCTGTGGAGGGAATCACAGTGTTGCATTGTGGGGATGTGAAGTGATGAAAAAAGAAGTGAAAGTGCAGCAAATAAGAGTAAAGGAAGGAAGGGATGTACATTGTGGGAAAGTGAAAAAGTGGATATTAATGGACAAGTAATAGAAGAGTCATTAGAGAAGAAAACTTTAGTATATCTAAATGATGGAACTAAAACAAGAGGTTAGTACTGGAAGGGAGATCTTACACTGATGTCTAAGTATGGCAGAAATGTGTAAGTGGAATGTGTATAAAGAAGGAACAGTAGGAAGTGATCACTATCCAGTTTAGTGTAAAATCAATATAAATGTGTCGCAAGTTATTGAAGGAAGAGGAGGAAGATGGGTATTTGAAAAGGCTGACTGGGACAAATTCCAGAAGGAAAGTGACAAAGATTTAAGTCAGATTGAATATAATGGTGATATAGAACTTCTTGAAAATAAAGTAAGACAGGGTATAATAACAGCGGCGCTAGAATCTGTTCCAAAAAGTTAAGGTAAAATAAAAAGAAAAGGAAGTGCCATGGTGGAACGATGAATGTAAAAAGACAGTCCAGAACTGAAATAAAGCATTTAAAGTAATGAAAAGAACACATAATTCCATGCATATGATCCAGTATAAATATGCACAAGCAACAGTAAGGAAAATAGTAAGACAAGCAAAAAGAATGTAGTTCAATTGGGAATACAACTCAAATAGGAGAAGTGTAGACAATGATTAAAAAGGTGGGTGGAGAAAGGAGAAATTGGATCTACTCGGTGTTGTGTAATGGGAGTGGCTGCAGTAACCAATAAGGAAAAGGCTGAAATGTTGGTAAATACATTTGTTAAATACATTTGTTGGTAAATACATTTGTTCACAGCTCAAATAATTTATCTGAGGAAGGGAAGAGGGGTAGAGAGAAAGCTAGTACTGAAAATTTTGAGGCACTGAAAGTAATGGAAAGTGATGAAGGTGAACAAAATTTACCATTTAATATGGAAGAGTTAAGTAGAGAATTGGCAAAAAAAAAATAAATAAATAAATAAATGAACTGGGAAAACTGCACCAGCGAAAGATGAAGTTTGTTATAGTATGTTAAAGCAGTTAAGTGATGAGGGGAAGAAGAAGTTACTGATGCTATTCAATAAAGTGTGAGAAGAAGGAAGAGTGCCAAAGAGCTGGAAGGAAGCCGTTATTATACCAGTAAGAAAAAGTGAAGTGAAAAGTGAAAGTGACAACCTATTGTCGAGTATGGTACTCGAAATTGGACCTCTGCACTTAACCCATCATGAGTGCACACACACAGCAGTGAGAAGCCCCAGTTGTGCCCTGGGAGCAATTGGGGGTTCAGTGCATTGCTCAAGGGCACTTCAGTCATGGTATTGAATGTAGAAAGAGCAATGTTCAGTCACAGTCCCCACCTCGGAGGACAATCAACCAGAAGGTGGCGGTACTGCATCGCTTACGGTTGCAATTCGTGGAAGAGTGAAGGAAGAGCGCACGTGGTTCTATTACTACGAGACTGTTCACTGAAAGCATGGACTTGATTTTGAGTGCTGTGTTGCTGTTATCCCTCCCACATGGTAAGACATGTTATGTTATGTAAGGTTCTGTTCTAGTCAACCATACAAATGAATGACGACCACTGCAGAGTTCTTGACAAGATTTTTATCCAAAGCAACACAATGGCATTGTAAAAAAAAAGAAAACAAACCAAAAAAATAATATTAAATTGAAGGTTTAATGTGCTGATTTAACAGCTAACATTGATAACGATATTATTGCTTCACAATAAATTACATTTAGCCTGCAAAACAAAATAGAACAACGTTTGTTACACAACCACTGCAGTTTAAAAAGGTTACAGGTATTATTATAATATTCGGTCCCTGTACATTAGGAAAGTGAGTCGCCAGTTGAGGAGGGTCAGGGGCCGTTCACATATCGCGCCTAAAAACGTGGAAAACGCCGATTTCTCCTTCTTTCCAAAGCGCTCTGTAGCTTGCACTCCCGTGGCGTCTGCCGTTGCTAAGCAGCCCTGACCCGCACTCTCAATGAAGTCGCGGAAGTTTCATCAAAGGACAAACGGATTTCCAGCACTAAAAATTGCTGTAGCTCTGCTACTAAATTTATTTAAAAATGTACAGGTATGATCAGTTGTTTCTCCATCTTGGCCGAGCTTTCGATGTTATTACGGGAAAGGATGAAGCTAATTAGTTGAATCTTGTCACATGACCCGCAGTGCGCTTGCAGCATTCTGAAAAGTTGAGATGTGTTCAACTCCATGCGGTGCGGAGGCGCCTGAAAAAAAAAAAAAAAAACAAGCGCGTCGCCTCCGTTATGAGCGCAGCTGCCGCGCGTCTACATTTGAAATAACGAACTTGAGCGCGCAAAAGACGCGATATGTGAACGGCCCCTCAGTCGTCCGCCACGTGGGAAAAGTGAGTCACTAGGTGAGGAGAGTCAGTGCTCGGCCGCCGCGTGAGGCAAGTGTGTATGCAGATGCAACGCCGGCCTACCAGTGGGAAACTTAGTAGCTACTGGCAATGGTAAAGTAAATTCCCGCGACAAATCATTAGCCTTATATTTGGAACTTTTGGCCCGCCATAGTGATCTACTGTTTGCCCCATCTCAGAGTCAGAGCGGCTCCTTTGATTCACAATGAATGCGGTGACCATTGTTTTTGAATGGGCTGTAAGCTTAGCGAGCGTTTGGGACCGCAACAGGCACCATTTACACTTTGTTTTCATATTAGTATAATTTTCAACATTTTAACGGGCGAATATTTACAGTATTTCACCTGATTTGTAATGAGACGCGTTTGTAAACCTGTTTTCATTGAAGCTGGAGTTTTCTGCCAAAAAGAAAGCTCTTCTTCTTACTCGTTTTTATTCGCAGTCTTAAATAGAACATTATCGCCATCTACTGTGGGCGATCAATCAGAGACTCAAGCTTTCCATGTTCCTGCGTGTTCAGCTCCTCCAAAAATGAAAGCTAAACTTCTTCGTCTTCTTCTTCGTCTTCTTCTTCGTCTTCTTCTTGTATTTTTACGGTTGGCATCCAGCGTTTTGGTGCATTACCGCCACCTTCTGCTCCGGAGTGTGAAAAGCTAAACTTCTTCGTCTTCTTCTTATATCATTTCGGCAGTGTAGACACAACTAGGCGTATTATTGCCCTCCACAGCTCAAAGTTTGAACTATATTCTTATATACAGTCTTGTTATATGCAATAACTGCCTCAAAGATCAGTTTATGCTCGTCATTATGTCCAAACAAAGACATGACAGAAAACACTTCAACTCCATCTTCTGCTAATTTAATAAAAAGACCTTTTCTTACTACATTATACTTCCTACATACCAAAAAAAAAAAAAAAAAAAAACATGTCCTACTGTTTCCATATTCCCACATTCACATAAACCAGTATTGTGCTTTCCTACAATATATAAAAAGTAATTTAACCTGCAATCTACACATTTTTCCTGAATCCCTTCAGGAGATCAGATGCAAAAGCAGCTAAAAGCCATCTCGGTCAAAAATGAGATAATGATACTGAGTGAATGCTCTCGACACATATTATACGTCCATCAAATACTTTTTCTTCAAACTCTCTAAAATAGCAGCCTCAGCCCAATCAGAAGTACAAGTACTTACATAGAAACCTATGCATCTGAGCCTGATAAAAATGCATGTTTTAAAGAAAGACGTCAGATGGATTTAGCTGGTTTTGCATCTGAACTCTTCATATATAATTACGATTTTTTTGAAATTGAGATTTTTTTTTATACATTATCTAAAAGCTGAGATACAACTATTTGAAAGTCTGGAATCTGAGGGTGCAAAAAATCTAAATATTGAGAAAATCACCTTTAAAGTTGTCCAAATGAAGTTCTTAGCAATGCATATTACTAATCAAAAATTAAGTTTTGATATATTTACAGTAGGAATTTTACAAAATATCTTAATGGAACATGAACTTTATTTAATTTCCTAATGATTTTTGCCATAAAAGAAAAATCAATAATTTTGACCCATACAATGTATTTTTGGCTATTGCTACAAATATACCCCAGCGACTTAGGACTGGTTTTGTGGTCCAGGGTCATATATATATACTTTGGTTTGATATTCCCTTTATTTATTTTATTTTTTTTTTCCCCAAAATGGTACAGTTATTGACTTGACAATACAATAATAGCCACGATGACTGTGAACAGAAATCAGTTGAAATAAGATTTTTGAGTGTTTGAATATGGGACATGTAGAAGTGCAAGGATGCAGTTTTGAAACAGGAAAAACGCATGGTAGAGTTCGCACAGGCAAAACAATACTTTGCAACCTCCTGTTTGGCATGGTCCTCCTTAAATGGCTGCTAAACAGGAAGTTACCAAAGAAGCAGCAGAGGGAGCGGTAACAGACAGTCCATGAGCAAGGGCTCCCTCTGCTGGCGTGGCGTTACAGTATCAGCGCATAATATTTTACCAATATAACTTTTTTTTTAAATTAATTATTTTTTTTTACTGGATACATAAAGGATGATCAGTTACATTTGTTATTGTTTGTTGTGGAGTTTATATCTGCATGGTTTTATTCCATTTTCTCAATGATGGTAAACTATTAGTATATATGTATTATTTCTCTTTTTTTCCAGTATTTCAAAGGGAAAGAGCTGTGTTTTGACCTGAAGCACAAGAAAAGTTCAAATGTTAGGGTTGAAATCAGAGATATAACTGCTTACCTCAAGCTCTTATTCCTTTCTCTTTTGCCACTTACACTTTTTTTCAGCACACATAGAAACTACAACTGCCAAAGTGTGATTTATTATGCTCTTTTTGTTTACCACTAGGGCATGCTGATGACCTTATATTTTTCTATAGTAATGTGCGTCGTAGCTTACGAGTCAATAGGTGTCATCATTGTACAGTTTACATGCGTGTCGTACACACGTTTATTGAGAAGCATATAACTGCAGCCTGGAGACCACCAAATGGGGGCAGGAGCTCCAAAATAGTGCGTGGCTTCCTCCCATTGACAGACACATAACACACATGCACAATTTTTCCCCCAATCCACTTCAGCGCAATCTCCGCCCCACAGCTGATTCCAAAGATTTTATTGGTTATGTCAGTCACACTATGATACAAAATTGCTAACACCTAAACCTACCCCACACCTTACCCTAACCTTAACCAGTGAAATTGACTGCATGGCAGGATTGGTGCAGAATAGCATGGTAGATAAACAATTAAGAAGATTATGCGTTATGAGACTGCTGCACAGTTCTGTAACTCCCCAACCGGAAAATAGGACCTTTTTAGTTACATCGAGCTTCACTACCCCCTCCTACCCTGCAAATTTTGAGCCTCGAGATGCTCTTTAAAACCTTTTCCCTGCGCTGTCCTGTTACAGCTCGCGGGAGAGCTCTTGGGTGATTCTTGTTTATATCATTAAGAAGAGGTTCAAACTCCAGTCCAAACACCACTTGGCACAAGTTTTGGGGCTCTGCACTCACTGAGCATATTTATTTATATATCATATTATATATATATATATATATATATATATATATATATATATATATATTTCCAAACATTCTGTTTGCCATTAATTGTAATAATCTAGTGAGATTTTTGTTTGCACAAGGAGTCTGACAACAGTCAGTGCTCCACACTGATCGCATCTCATCATCATCCAGTCTGTCTCTGGAATGACATGAAGAAACAGAAAAACTGAGACAAACTAATTCTAGAAGAACTGTTTCAACATCTACAAGATGCTTCAAGTAACCTACCTGCAAAGCTACCTGAAAAACTCTGCACAAGTGCACATAGGGCAAAAGCTGCTTTAAACACAAAGGATGGTCACATCAAATGCCGATTTATTTTAGTTAATAGAAGTTCATTGATAAAGAAAATCTATTTATGACATTATTTTTGACAGCACCCTCATTTTATGTGCCTAACTGCCTAAACATTTTAACAGTACTGTAGCTTTGTAGGTATAGGACTCTTAAAGCATCTTGGAGATGTTGCCACAGTTCTTCTGGATTTAGTCTGTCTCCAATTTTTCTGTTTCTTAAGACAGACTGGATTGAATGATGGAGAGATCAGATCTCTGTTTGCACAAGGAGTCTGACTACAGCCTGTGCTCCATACAAAAATCTCACTGGATTATTATAATTCAAAAATGAATGGCAAAATGAATGTTTAGAAATGTAAACCAATATTTCCTACTGATACACTACAGCAAAAGACTGACTTTAACTGACTTCAACCCATTTTTTTGCTGATAAATATACTAGTGGGCTAAGACTTTGCATATATATATATATATAAATATATATATATATATATATATATATATATATATAGGTCATTTGTGAGGCTTGTGTTGTTTGTCTGATGAGTGAATATATGAATCAATGATGTTCTTCTGCTGCTTGATTGCATGTGATGCATTATTAATCCAGTCAAATTTCTCAATATCAGTTATCCATAGAAAACATTTTCATAATACTCATATAATTTTATTTGGTTTATAATTAGGCTAATTGTTCATTTCAGGTTCATCTGGCTTTGATAATGTGTCAGTGTGTGTAATGCAGGGAGATTCGGTCACTCTAAACACTGATGTTAAAACAGACCAAGAAGACATAACATGGTATGTTAATAACATCCGCATTGCTCAAATCATTCGAGATCTTAGTTATTTCTGTATAGATGTTCAGTGTAATTAAGGAACTGAGAGATTCAGAGACAGACTGAATCTGGATCATCAGACTGTATCTCTGACCATCATGAACATCAGAACCACAGACTCTGGAAATTATGAATTAAAGATCATCAGCAACAGAAATAGTGAAAAGACTTTTATTGTTACTGTTCATGGTGAGTTTGTGAATGTAATGAGTTCACCTGTTTAAAAGCAAGTTATATTTGTTTAAATTTTATTTATTTACTTATTTTTGCAGTGACATTCAGAGGGGTTTTGATATTCATAGTTCAAAGTTTGACATTCAAAATTCTCCTTAAAAAAAAAAAAACACACACACACACATTTACTGTTGAAGTGTAAATTGTAGATTTCTCTACAAATCTCATGACATTAAAACAGCTCAGATTTAAAACTAATTCATTTCTATCTGTGATTAAAAAATTTTAACACTTGTTTCCATGTGGACATTTTCTGTTCTGCTATAATCAGTTTGAATAAGGATTTAATGCACAATTTAATAATTTGTGAAATGTGTAAGAAAAGAGATAAATTTTGCTTTTTGAAGAGCATGATTGTTTTCATAGCCTTAGCTTTTTTTCCCCTTGTTTTGTGTGCCTGTTTTGGCTTAATATCCTCCAGCAGCTGTTGGTTTGTGTTTCAGAGGTTCCTGCTGCTGAAGGAGATGAAATGAAGAGAAAATCGGTGAAGGAGGGAGAATCTGTTATTTTAAATCCTGGTGTAACAAAAAACTCAAATGATGAGATGATGTGGTTTTTTAATAACACATTTGTTGCTGAAATCACTGGAAATCCAAGTAAGATCTGTACAGATGTTCAGATGGAAGAAAGATTCAGAGAGAGACTGAGGCTGGATCATCAGACTGGATCTAAGACCATCACAAACATCAGAACCACAGATGCTGGAGATTATCAAATACAGATGAGCAGCAGCAGATTCAACATAAAAAGGGGCTTCAGTGTTTCTGTCACTGGTGAGTACAGTTTACTTTTATCTCCCCTGAGCAAAATTAAAATAGCCCAGTATTAAAAAGAAATTGAACTTTTATTTTATTGATTATTATACACTATAATTGGGTTAATCACGTTCACATCATGTTAGACACCACTGACAAAACCAACGCATGCTCTTCACAAATATTGTTATTAATATTAAAAAAAATAAATAAATAAATAAAAATCTGTGCTGATGTTTCCTGTTAATCTCAAAGCAGAAGTGTAAATATGAGAAAAATACATTGGTAAATATGAATATTAATCACTCTATATACAACAATGATTGTCTGTCTATATCTGTTTCAGATTCTGTAGCAGGAATATGTGTTGGTGTCCTGCTGCCTGTGGCTGCAACTGCTTTTTTTGCTTTTTGTTTGCAACAAAGAAAGAAATGGTGAGTTTTAGTAAGCAGAACATTTTTTTTTTTTTTACTCTTGATCCAATCTGATGCAAATGCACCAGTAGTCTATTTTGACACAAAATCACACAAAAAAAGAAAAAATCAGTGTTTCCTATTAACTATTACCTTCCTAATAAATCAAAAATATTTTACTGTGCCCAAATCTGAATACCGTGTTTGGAAAAGACATGACGTATATATTTTAGGGGTGTAAGAAAATATCGATACACGTGTGTATTGCGATATTTTGTTTGCCGATACTGTATCGATTCTCAAAAACGGAATATCGATACATAAAAAAAAAAATAAAAAAAAAGATTTATACAAGATTCATAACATTTGCTTCGATTTGAGCTTATATCCTGAATGCTAGATTGCAGTCGTCTTATCTTTGAAAGACTTCTTCTCAAAGTCTTATCTTTGAAAGACTGCCTTCTCAAATCACGACCTGCCTAAAGTAAAATCTATAGATATAAAACAGTTAAAGCATATAACAGTTACCTAACATTTGTAAACATTTTTTACTTTATTTTGTATTTTATTGTTTTTTTTATTATAAACTACAACAAAACATATACAATTATAACAAGACATTCAAATAAACAAAATGAATAATAATAATAATAATAATAAACATTTGTAAACATTAGTTGCTGAAATGACGATCTGTTGCGTAAGATCACGTGAGGCGCTCCCTCTGTCATGATAATCTTAATAATATCTTGTAGTGTGTGATGCGCCACAATTTTCAAATCTTGTAGTGTGTGCATGTTTAAGATTTCAGGGAAGATAATCTGCAAAGATTCTCCTTATATGTGCGCTGCAACCAGATTTCATAATCGGCTAGGATTTTAAAAGTTCTGTAGTGTGAGCCCGGCTTAAGGCGGTGCTCATGTCGCGGTCTCTGCGATTCCACGCGAAGCATGATTACAAACTGAAAAACTTGCAAAATTCTCAGAACAAAAAGGTTCTTAGAATGTCCAGTATCTGTTTTTATAATTCTTTTGTTTTCTTTAGAAATCCTGTCAGCACATTATTTTTTTTTATTGATATTAAGCAGATGTAATTCTTAAGTTCAAAGATCAAAATGATCTGACATGGTTACAACTGCAAACTTAAATTGTAAAGCAGGGTCTTAAATATATATATGATATATTTATAAAAGCTTACATTTTATACATTTAATAACTAAAGCATCTTGCAAGCACTTTATTTTCCCCATTTACTTGTACTGAACAAAAAGTGATTCATTAACATTGAATGGTTTGCATATGGTGGTGTGTTCTTAATTACAGCTTTCCTAAAAGTATGTCCTATTCATAAAATAAGAAATATCCCAATATATCACCTTGTTTACAGTATCGCAATGCATCGCAACATATCGTATCGCAACACCTGTATCGCAATATGTATCATATTGCCAGATTCTTGGCAATACACAGCCCTAATATATTTCATGGAGGGGACATATTTCAGGCATTATTGAAATGTGGGACATTGAAATCGCTTTTGAATGCGCGCTTGCTTTTTACTTTTACTTTCGAGATTTGCGATCACATGTACTCTGCTATCCAGATTCTGCGCTTGCTTTTCTAAATGTTGCGGTTAGAGTTTCATGTAAATCAGGGTGCGTTTAAGTGTCATCATAGGCCCACTTGTTCTTGATTGACAGCTCCTTCTCTAGCCAAACAGTCGTAGAGGGGCGTTGATGTCACGCCAATGCTCCGCATTAGCTGCCGAATGCTCAGTCTTCTGTTCACACTTGTACAGGTGAAAATGGATAACTGTCAGCTGGGGCAACATCTTTCCAAACAGGATACCATTATACTGTATGTGTCTGTCTGTCAGTGCTATATGCTTGCCTGGCAATCCGTTAATGTTAAATGAGAAAGTTGGTAAATTAATTATGAATGAATTTAATGTTTTTGCATTGACTAGGCAAGATTTGACTACTGTCAATGAAAACAATAGTGTTACAGAGGCTAGGTGGATTTGATATACACAATGATTTATTTGCATATTGTGTTTATTTGCATAGCTACATGTATATTTGCATAACACTATCATAGCAATGTTTTAAATGTGTAAAGTTTGAATGAAAGTAAAACAGCCAGTAAGTGGCGGCAAATTACTATCTTTAGAGTAAGACATTAAATAATTCATTCAAATGGCTGATTCATTCAGTGAGGAATATATGTAATCATTCAATATGAAAAGGCTGCTGTGTGTTGCCTTGTAGAGGACACAGTTCTGCTGACTTATCAAAATAGAGCAAAATGAGAAAATAGTTACAAATTAAACTCACTCAAAATGTACTTGTTATATTGATTTTATACTAGCCTACAGTTCAGTAAAGATTTGCAGTGGTGCTGATATTCAGGGAAAAAACTTCCTCATGTGATATTGCTTAACTGTATGTCATTTTATAATCTCAGCTCAGAGTAACACAAAATGTGATAAATCTTACAAAAACATTAACCTTTCCAATAAGATACTGTTCATGAAAGATAAAGCTGTAAATTAGTTTATAATGAAACAGATAACCAAAAAAGCAAAATATTGCCTACAGACAGTTGACAGTTACAAGCAATATACAATGAGCTAAACAGTTGTAACTGACAAGTATTACTCTTACTCATCATTTCCTCTCCTAACCGTAATAACCATAAGACTTATCAGTCAGGTATGGGTGAGGCAGGCGCATATAACTGTCATTTCTCCAGGCCGTTGAATATAGTAGCTGCTTCCTTTCACGATGACTGTAGGTGAATAAATACGGGTGAATATAACCCCGACGGGTCGCTAGGATGGCTTTTTTAACGATTGACAGTTGACCGTTATCCACTTTCACTTGTACAAGTGTGAACAGAAGGCGTCAACGGCCCTCTACGACTGGCTGGCTAGAGGAGGAGCTGTCAGTGAAGAACTAGTGGACCAATGATGATGCTTAAACCCTCCCTGATTTACATGAAACTCTAACAGCAACATTTGGAAAAGCAATCTGCACAGAATCTGGAAACAACAGCAAAGAGAAAAAGAGCATAATCATACAAAAAATAAAAATATGAGCCGAAAATGTCTGAAAGCAGAAAAAATCAGAGAAATATAACTAAGGAAATCATGATTCAGAAAATGTAGCATTAATATTTTTTTGTGCAATATAATTTTAAATATGTCTAAAGTTTTGATTAATGCCTATTATTTTTTTTAAATTCCATTATTGAACTTTTGAATTACGCTTATTATTTTTCAATCTGTGAGAGACGGAGAGAGAGAGAGAGAGAGAGATAGATAGATAGATAGATAGATAATATATATGTCTTGTGTAAAACTCATTCTCTCATTCATTCTCTCTTTCTCTTTCTCTCTCTCTCTCGCGCATGCATGGGCATCTATGGAGTGAGTGTGTGGGGAGCGTGTGCGGGATTGTCAGTGCAAGTTTTTGGTTGCCGAGCCAAAAACAAGCGTGGTTTAAGCATTTTCCTCTGTTATCTCTTTCGCTTCTTCCTTTCCTGAGTGTCTAGTGTCTAGTTTTTGTCTTCATTTAAAGCTAGTTTCAGTGAGAGTGTGCTCTGGGCCGTGTGCTACCTGTTAGGGGAGCAAGACGGCCCCGGGTTCATGGGTGTTTAATGCACTCACGCGGCATCATGCAGTCAAGGTGGCGTCCGCAGTAAGTGTAGAGGAGTGCTGTCTTGCTATAGGGGAGGCAGTTGGTCATGAAAGTACTCTGCCAGCATCAAAAATGAACAATGCTGCTGTGATTTTTTTTCTCTTTTTTTTTAAACATGGAAGATAAAGCTGTTGAGCAGGGAATTGTTGTCGACAGTTTATTCACACCTGTTCTACATTACTAACTGATCCGATTGACATAAGAAGGAGAGCTGTTTGTTTTTATGAAAACTGCACAAGTGTGAATGTGACTCAGAGCCTGATTTTGACAATGTTTTTTATGAAAACTTGTCGAGGGTGTCTGAAGAAGGCAACTTGAAACTCAGTAAGGCCTTGTGCCTAGAAGAGTTGCACAAAGCCCTGAGGGATATGGAGTCTGGTAAGGCTCCAGGCATCGACAGTCTCCCAGAGTAGACTTATACAAGTCATTCTGGTCAGTGTTGGAGGAGGATCTGCTCGCGGTGCTCAATGAAAGCTTGGCGAAAGGGCAGCTGCCGTTGAGCTGCTGCAGGGCTGTTCTTACACTACTCCCCAAACAAGGAGACTTGACTGACATCAAAAACTGGCGCCCTGTGTCCCTTCTGTGACTACAAACTGCTCTCCAAATCATTGGCAAATAGACTTTTAGAGGTAATGGAACAAATTATTCACCCGGACCAGAGCTATTGCATACCTGGTAGGTCAATTTTTGATAACATTTCTTTGTTACGAGATTTTCTAGATGTCTCCAAGTTATTTAACTTGGATTGTGCTCTGATTTCTCTGTATCAAGAAAAAGCATTTGATCGGGTCGAACACAATTTTTTTTGTGGAAAACTCTAGAAGCATTTGGTCTTTGCCATGAGTTTGTGAGCAAAATTAAAGTCTTGTACACTGATGTTGAGAGTTTGCTAAAAGTGAACGGTGGTTTATGCAGTTTTTTCATGGTTGGTAGAGGTGTCAGACAAGGGTGCTCTTCATCGGGAATGCTTTATTCAGTAGAACCATAGAGCCTCTATTGCAGCAGATAAGGACCAAGTTGAATGGTGTTCATATACCTGATTTCAACTGTAACGTTCGTTTATCAGCTTATGCTGATGATGTGACTGTGATAGTCAGTGATCAAAAAGATATAGGAATTTTAACAAAGTTACTCAAGGATTTTAACATTTTATCCTCTGCTAAAGTAAATTGGAACAAAAGTGAAGCTATAGTGTGTGGAAAACAGGGGAGTGGCAAGGTAAAGCTTCCTGAAGGTTTATGTTGGAACACAGAAGGTTTTAAATACTTAGGAGTTTTTTTTTAGGAAATGAGATCACTGTACAGAAAAACTGGGATGGAACTGTTGAAAAACTTAAAGGACATTTAGCTAAATGGAAGTGGTTAGCCCCCAAAATGTCTTATTAAGGGCGTATTTTAATCATTAATAATTTAGTTGCTTCATCCCTTTGGCATAAACTGTATTGATCCACCTGCAAAGTTGTTAGCTGAAGTTCAAGCTTTGTTGGTGAATTTATTGTTTTTTTTTGTTTTGTTTTGTTTTTTTTGGGGGATAAATTACACTGGGTTTCTCGTATTTTGTTTTTGTCTTAAGATGGTGGACAGGGCTTAGCAAACTTGCAAAGCAGGACAGTGGCTTTTCGTCTGCAATTCATACAGAGACTTCTGTTGTGCTATTTTACGGAGTTTGGGAGGTCTTCAGTTGGACAAAAATCTTTTCTTGATGGACCCTCTAAAACTGGACTTTGCCAACTTACCAACTTTTTATCGCAACCTTTTTAGAATTTGGAGTCTTTTTAATCATCAAAGGACACCATCTATGAACTCTCTCTTCTGGTTGTTAAACGAACCCATAATACACAGAGCCCGTCTAGACGTCTCTGCTAGTGACCACGCTTTTCCTGGATTAAGTAATCTGCTTTGTGTTTCTAAGACCACCACTTTAAATCACTTTCTGAAGGTGGCTGGGCATAACCTTATGAACTCTGAGCAAGTAGTGTCCCATCTTGGATTGTTTTCTACCCGTAAGGTTGCTCAGTTACTGACAAAGTGGCGATTTGCTCTATCGACAGAAGAGAGACAATCTTTAATAGATTTTTGTACAGGAGCAAAGGCTCCTAATGTTAAAGACTCTTTTTCAGGTATTTTTCACTCCCAAAACTAGATGATTGTATGGGATGTTTTTTAAAAGCTGGTAAATCCTTTTGTTTGGATTTTTTTTTTTTTTTTTTTTTTTTTTTTTTCAGTAACTGGAAAAATTTTGTATAAAGCTTGTGTCCTGGTTTATAAGAAGTGTTTAAATAACAAAATAGATACTCCATGGTTCTACACCATATCTGCAATGTATTTAGGTCCTAGGCCATTGAGTGATTTATAAATTAGTAAAAGTACTTTAAAATTAATTATAAATATAACTGGAAGCCAGTGTAGGGACCTGAGGACTGGTGTGATATGCTCAGATTTTCTGGTTCTAGTCAGAATCCTGGCAGCAGTGTTCTGGATGAGCTGCAGCTGTCTAATGGTCTTCTTGGGAAGGCCAGTGAGGAGACCATTACAATAATCCACCCTGCTTGTGATAAAGGCATGAACAAGTTTCTCCGAGTCTTGACTGGATAAAAAACATCTAATTCTTGCAATGTTTTTGAGATTATATTATGCTGATTTAGTTACTGCTTTGACATGACTACTGAAACTAAGGTCTGACTCCAGAATCACACCAAGATTCCTGACTTGGTTTTTAGTTGTTTAACCCCTAGAGTCAAGGTATGCATTCACCTTAAGAACTTCCTCTTTGTTTCCAAATGCAATGACTTCAGTTTTCTTCATTGTTTAACTGAAGGAAGTTCTGGCACATCCAACCATTAATTTCATCAGTGCATTGGCAGAGGGAATCAATGGGGCTGTAGTCATTTGGCGATAAGACTAGGTAAATCTGGGTATCATCAGCATAGCTGTGATAGGCAATTTGGTTCTTTCTCATTATTTTTACTTAGTGGGAGCATATACAAGCTAAACGAGAGCGGCACTAGAATTGAGCGTTGAGGGACTCCACGTCATGGACGTCCACTTAGACTTATGCTCTCCTATACTCACATAATAACCTCTCCCTTCTAAGTATGATCTGAACCAATTGAGAGCCATCCCAGAAAGCCCGACCCAGTTTTCCAGTCTCTCTAGAAGAATGTTATGATCGACAGTGTCAAACGCACCACTAAGATCTAGTAGTACCAGCACTGATATTTTGCCAGAATCAGAAATTAGGTGAGTATCATTTATTATCTTAACAAGCACTGTCTCTGTGCTTTGATGCGGTCGGAAACCAGATTGAAAATTGTTGCTGCTCTGGACTTTTTTTTTTATTTTATTTTTTTTTATATGGTGTTGTGGCTGTCTACAGATGTAAGTTTGCTGTTTGAACATTATTATGGTTTGGATTTTGTTATGCAACTTATTGATTGTTTAACTAATTTGTTTATTCCTATTTTGTGTCTAAGTTAAGCTCAAACCAGTCTGATACACCTATGGAAAATCCTGTGTACTGGAATTGGGGAAAATAAAATATGCAAATGAATGGAGGAGGAGGGCGAGCTGGGCCCACAGGCTTTGGTGGTTGTGGTGCCCGCTGTTTTTTATTTGATATCTGGGGGCTTGCAGCAAAACGATTGGGAGAGTCTGGTTCCAGCATAGACCAGTTCCTCCATTTTCTGTGAGAAGCTTAGAAGTGGAGATGATGGAGAGAGCGATAATGTGTCTGGTGAGCGGAGCTCTGGCTCTGGTGTTTCCAGTGGCTGAAATATGTTGTCCTGGCTTCCCTGGCTGTTTACAAGAAAGTCGTCCTTCGGCGCTGAGTCTTGGAGCTGTTGTAGTATGTCACAGTCTGTCTGTGTTGAGCTCTGTGGGCAGGGCTCAGCCGGGATGGTGATGAGCAGGCCATGAGCAGTGCTTGTTGTGGCTGTGTGGCGTTGTCAGTGTCCTTGTGGGATGTGTCGACCACATGACGACTCTGAAGCTGATTTGAAGTCCTGTGGTCACTCATACTTTGTCCAAGTGTGTGTGCCAATCATGTTGGGTGGACTGGCACACTCCACTGAAGGATGACGGAGTGAAAAATAGATGTTGTCCTTAAGAACTCTTGCACCAAATTTGTTTGGGTGGAGGCCATCCAGTTTAAACAGTTGTCTATGGCCCCAGAAAAGATTGTAGTTGTCGATGAAGTTGACTCCTTTTAGACTGCAGGTTCTTTGTAGCCATGTATTCAGCCCCAGCAACCGTGAAAACATGTTAGTACCACTTGCTGGAAGTGGTCCACTGATGAACAACTGAACTTCAAGTCTTCAAAGTGTTTCGATGAGTTTACTGAAATCCTTCTTTAGGAGTTCTGAATGCTCTTTCCGAATATCATTCTTCCCCACATGGATGATGGAGTCACCCACTATCAGAGTCTCGGGCTCGGCTGCACTCTGAGCTGAATGCCGCTGTCTGCTCGACCTGAGCACCTGTTTGTAGCTATGTTAGCTGCTGGCTGATACGATCCATGTTCAGTCACATTTGATGATTCCTCACCCACATTCATTAGTGCTTCAAATCTGTTCTCAAGCTGTATAGGAGGTGGGAAAATACCAGTTATTGTAAGCCTTGTCATAGCTATATCTGGGGTAGAGGATGCTACTGCAGCAATACGAGATACTTGTGACAATCTGATGTCTCGAGTGCCTTTGGGTCTCGCTCCCTGTTTGTGCCATCGATTTGTGGTTCGATCAGTTCAGCTTGTTCCTCTACAATTATAAGCTGTTGAGATTCACTAGATTCATGGTACTCACCGGCTGTATGCTGAGGGGGTCTGTGACGATGGTCTTCTGAGTGTTCCGCCTGTTTTGGAAGTCCAGCAAGCAACTTTGTTTCAAGAACCACAATCTTTTGTAGAAGTCTGTGGCAGTTTGTGCAGCAAGTAGATTCCAGAAGAGGCATTTTCTTTTTCGTCTGTTGAAAGTAGGCAGCTGTGTTTTCCCGTCTCCAGAATGTAAACTGCTGGCAGTGAGAGGCAAAGAGTCTCCTTTTTCGTGGTATTATTCCAGTTATGATTTTTTTTTTTTTTTAATTTAGTGTTTGTGCCAAAAAATGAGGTTAAAATCATAGAAAAATCTGAGAAAAGTATATAAACAGGGAGAAAAGCATGGAGCAGTAAGCAAGAGCATCTTAACAGTAGCAAAGCCGGAAGCGAGGTGGTAAGAAAAGACATCATTAAAGTAATCCATGTGATTCCTGTGTTTAAAACTCAGCTTTGAGTAAAACAAGTGCTTTTGTTGTACAAAAAAACACTTTTACCACTTGTTGTGGCAAAATCAAAATGACTTTCCCCAAAGTAATTTGATTGAGCAAACTCAATCAAATGTCTTTTATAATTTTTTTATTTGCAAAGAAGGTCAGACAGTCATACAGAAACACAGGTTACTGCAGAGTGCTGTGACGTAGTCATTGACGCATCCGGAGATGTTGGATCCATTTGCAGCAGCTTTATTGAAACAGACAGAGTAAACATGCAAGGTTCAACAACGGCAGACTGGTGTGGTGAAGACAAACCAATAGGGTAAACGAAAGTCTGTGCAAAAGGTCGGGGCAGGCGGCGATCAAAGGGGTTAATCCGATAGACAAACAAGGGTCGTCAAAAGGCAGGCAGCAAAGGTTCACACACACGATAAACAGTCCGGTTGGCAACGGGTAGGCAGTCCATGAAAAGAACGCTCAGGATTGCTAGCATGACTAAACAAAACTTCACGACGAGACGCCGGCAAGACGCTCCTAAAATGGCCAACGAGGGGAAGTGAACCCGGCCGACCCGGAACCGGAAGTGGGCAACCCAGGTACGGGGCGATGGGAAATGTAGTGCGCTAAAAGTCCGGTGAGGGTTCCCACTGGCGGCGGTTAGAGGGAGCCACAGAGGCCACGTTTGTGACAAGTGCGACCAAGAAGGGAGGGCTCACTCCAACTTATATCTCTCCCCCAGCCTTCAAG
Organism: Labeo rohita; assembly: GCF_022985175.1. Classification (NCBI taxonomy): domain Eukaryota; kingdom Metazoa; phylum Chordata; class Actinopteri; order Cypriniformes; family Cyprinidae; genus Labeo; species Labeo rohita. The sequence continues at coordinate 2,282 of NW_026129912.1, read as the reverse complement.
GTTACAACTCCTAACTGGTAACTTTCCACACATAGTAAGAGTCAGATAAATACATTCTGCTACGTCATACTCCCAAGAATCAAATCTTTATATTTAGGGCCCTGATACCCTTCTCTCATGTCATTCTTATAGCAGGTTTAAATAAAGCAGACCCTTACATAATATTCCATAAGCACATAGATGAGTAAAATGAATTTTTCTTTCATACCACTAAGATTTATGTTCGTACAAACAAAGCACTGGTATTATTTCAGAAAAAAAGTTTAAAGCTGCTAAAGTAGCCCACACAGGAACTTACACTATCCACACAGTATCAGGAGCACTACCAGTTAAAAGTTTTAGCCATTTAATTTTTTTTTTTTTTTTTTAAGGTGTCTCTTCTGTCCAACTAGTCTGGACTTATTTGATCCATTCCAAAGTACAGCAAAAACAGTACGTTTTTTTTTTTTATTCAAACTGTTTCGTATTTGAATGTATTTTAAAATGTAATTAATTCCTGTGATTTTTAAAGCTGCATTTTTAGTGTGATTACTCATCATCCTTCAGAAAGCATTCTAATATTATTCTAATATTATTATTGTAAAAGTATTAATTTCTATAATAAATAAATAAACACCTAAATAGTGTCTGTTTTAACTCAACTGTTTTAAATATTAATAATAATAATAATTGAAAAAGTTTCTTGTAAATCAGCATGTTAGAATGTTTTCTGAAAGATCATGTAACATTGAAGACTGGAGTAATGATGCAGAAAAATGTAGCTTTGATCACAGGAATAAGTTACATTACATTAATTTTAAAATATATTCAAATAAAAAGTAGTTGTTCTGAATAGTCAAAATATTGCAAAATATTACTTTTGCTGTATTTTGGATTAAATGAATGCAGGCTTGACTGGTAGTGTATTTCTTGTTTCTTTCTTGGAGGGAGCTCTGGAGGATGCTTAGGCTCTGGAGGGCACTCTGGAGGACGCTCAGGCTCCGGAGGGCACTCTGGAGGACTGGACGGGACCAGCAGAGATGAAGGAGAGCTGGACGGGACCAGCAGAGACAAAGGAGTGTAGCATCTGGACCAATCAGACATACAGTTATTTGTTACATTTAACAAATAATCTTTAAAACCAACAACCCAGCTATACGCTGGGGTTTTGAAGACAACCCCCCAAAGCAACTAACACCCCAAAAGGGCTTAGTTGCCAGGGTGACCATCTGATATCACAGGTTTAATTGCTTCAAGGAATGCAAACAGAGCACACTACATTTCTCTATAGGAAAGACACAATGCCTATAGAAATGGACTCTTTCCTATTCATTCACAGACAAACCTTTCTTTGACCTTCCTATCACACATAGCCCAACATACAGAGCTGTGGCTCTCGACCACAAAAAGCCAGACAGTTTCACTTAACCCTGGTATTCATCTTCATGACTCGCCTCAGTCAGTCAGTGGTTCTTGGAGAACCTAAGAAGATGAAATAGAACTCTTCAGGACTTCCCGAAGCATGCGCCAGGTCTTGCGGCCTTGTCTTTCCATTCCCCAAAAAAACACAGGACTTCAGCTGGGTCCCTCTCAGCTCTTGGTTCTTCTTCACCTTACACATGGGAAGAAACTCCCAGTCACCATCGAGTAAGAACATCTTTGGAATTCATCACTCTTCGGACCCGGAAAGTACGTGATTGCAATTCCAAAACCACCACTGCTCCAAACCTTCAAGACTTTCACCAGAGACTGCATTTGGAGACTTGTTCAATGACCAAGGCAATGCAAGTATCGTACATTTAACTAAACAAACAAAGGTTTAGTATAAGCTGTAGACCGCACTGATGGTTTCACTCAGGTGGTTAACTGACTCTTTTCATAGCTTCATTTCCTTGTCTCTCTCTAACTGCTTCTCACTGACCCTTCCCCCATGTATGAGTGATTTTCATGTTTGTTTGTTTAGATTAGTTATGTGTTAGTCCTTCGTTAATAAACTATTGTGCACAAATTACATGAGCTTTGATTTTGATTCTGCCTTGCAAATTAATGTCCCTTTACACAGAGGCGAACCAAGGTGAAGTGGGGGCCCCAGGCAAAATTAATAGATGAGGCCCTTCTAAAAAATTATTTCGTTAATATATCTTTGTTACCTAAATATACATTTATACAACATAAAAAAGTAGTCAAAACACATAATATAACATAAATAGTTTATTTTTTTAAACAAAGTGCATATTCTTTGACAAAATATTAATCTAAAATCTTAAAGATACAGAACAATCTTCTTATTTACAGTAATGGAC